>NC_091560.1:26129754-26144754 GCF_042767895.1 Penaeus vannamei
TCTGTTTACCTATTTTGGCATTAAAATCCCCCATAATTATTGTGAAATGGGTTTTTGTTCTCTCGCTGGCTAAATGAACATCTTCATAGAAGCTCTCTATTTCTTCATCACTGTGGCTGCAGGTTGGAGCATAGACTTGAATAATTTTTAAGTTGTACCTAGTGTTTAGTTTTATTGTTACAGAAGCCACTCTTTCGCTGACACTATAGAATTCTACAATGTTCTTTTCTAAGCGTTTGTGTATTAAGAATCCTACCCCTAATTCCTGTTTGCTACCCAGAGGTTTTCCTCTCCAATAGAGCACGTGTCCCTCATTTAATAACTTCTGCTCTTCGCCTAGTCTTCTAACTTCGCAGAGTCCTATTACATCCCATTTAATGGAAGAGAGTTCTTCTAGTAAAGCTAGTAAGTCGGATTCAGTTCTCATGGTCCTTTAATTGTATGTGCAAAGGTTCATCAACGTGGGGCGGCCTGTCTTTACCCGGATATTTTTAGCACCCCCTGCTCCGGAGCGATCCTGATCGCCGCCGTAACCAGGGGCTCCTTCGCCTCCGGGGAGTGGGGGCCGTTCCTGAATATTTTGTCTCATGCTTGGGAGGTGGACAGCCGATTTACCTCCCACCTACTGGCTTAGGTGTATCTTGGTGGGAGGGGAGTAATATAGCCGGAATGCCATTGATAAGTCCCCCCAGCAGGTTTTTGGTCCTACCTGGAGTGGACTTAGGAGCGGCAATGCACGGCCTGCTCACTACTCCCGTGAGCTGGGCTTAATTATCAGAAGTGCATATATGTTTGATTTTATTTTATTTATTAACTTCATTTGTGCGTATGTGCACCTGATGCAGACATATTCATTCCCGCACATGCTCTAAGTACTACGCATATGCTCATTCCCACGCATATGCATATGCCAGCATACACCTTTATTCTTGTATCTATGCTTATGGATATGGATACTTATTCCTACGTTATAAATAACTTCATACATGTCCATCATAGTCTGACCTAGTCATATGTTCACATCGCCTGTCCCTTTATGCGCTTGTTATATGTTATTGATAAGTGAGTGAGTATACATGAGTGTATACTCACCCGTGTATATGTAAACACCCCTTTTTGCATACCTCGCAAACCTACATATCATTATACATACGCATGTATCTATCCCTGCATGTGCTCACGCATCCGTGTATGAGCACATACATTTGCAGCATACACTAGTGCCCCCCCCCCCCCTTTACATATGTGTATATATCTGTACTTGCTTTACATATAACTACCTCTACGTACATACATACGTACTTACATACATACATATACTTAATTATTTATCCACCTTCCTACATCCTGCACACACCTATATACGTATACCTATACGTATACACATATAAGTACCTACATATGTCTACTTATACATTCACCCACGCATACACATAAACACGCACATTATATATACCTATATACACATACACATATATACATGCTTATATACACATGTAAATGTACACATTCATGCATGAATATATACACCATATGTACAAATTTGCATATTTACGCCTTTAAACCCATGTATACCCTCATGTATAAGCACGGAACATACCCATATATAATGTACTCTATCACAAAGCTATATGGAACCCTATAGCCTTACGTAGACAACCGCAGCATACATACCTATGTATCCGCACATGAATTTAAACTCGCCTACACTCATATGAACCTGTACACATATATACGCATGTACATGCGCACATATGCACCTGCGCACTTTCGTGCCTACGCGCTCATACTCGCGCACGGACGTATGAACAGTCTGCATAGGCGCACACACGCACTCCATTATAATGAGCCCATGCATTATAATGTCCTTAAATTGTAGTGTTGCAGCAGAGGAATTAAGGGAAGGATGCGGGTGGTGTGGGAGGATTTAGGATGGTATTGGAGGGGGTAAGGATGGGGTTTGGGATAAAGGGAGTTATAAGGGTGATTTTGTATCTGGCAATTTTTCGGAGCGGCGTCGCATTCCTTAGCTGTTGTTAAGCCTAACGGGGTGCGGCCTCGGCTGACCGCAGGTCATGGGGTCGGCGTCTGGGGCTCATCTGAGGTGCCAAAGCTTGAATTATGCTTTATTATTACTTGATTCATCAGGCGTTTCTTCTGTCGAATGTCAGGTGATACTTTACGCTTTATGGGAACCATTTTTAACTTACCTGATTTTGTGATGTACTGTACTTACATACTGGCCGTTGACTGTTCCCTTGCAAATTTACTTGAGTGGAAACTGTAATGCCCGCGCGGTTGGCACTGTTACTCGGCGACCTGTGGCACAGGTGTTGCTTATCATTTCCAAATGCTTTCGTATTTTGGTATACTTTTCATGGGGGGAGATTATTATTATAATTTTCTTTTCACTGATTCTGAATATTGAGGCACTTTCGATGAACTTATGAACTTCTCTAACACTGTAATGAAACCTAGTATTCCTAGTTGGCACTTTCTGGCACTCTTGTTAGTTTAAAAAGTCCGCGTACGTATGGTCCGATAATACATTTTATAAACTTGTGAGGTTATCAGATGAATTATTATTTCTATTTTGGTTGGATTATATGCTCTATACATTCACGATTTTTTCTCTCCTGCGTAGCACTATCACAGATCACTTTGGACACGTAATTTTAGCACTTAATGACACTGATCAAAAGAACGACTCCACTCTTACTCATTGCCAGATACCATATCATATATATATATATATATATATATATATATATATATATATATATATATATATATATATATATATATATGTATATATGTGTGTGTATATATATATATAATATATAAATCTATATATACATACATGTGTATATATATGCATATATATACATATATATATATATATATATATATATATATATATATATATATACGTATATATATATACACACACACACACACACACACACACACACACACACACACACACATATATATATATATATATATATATATATATATATATATATATATATATATATATATATATATATATATATACATATATATATATATATATATATATATATATATATATATATTTATATATGTATATATACAGATGCATATATATATATATATATATATATATATATATATATATATATATATATATATATATATATATATATGCATATATATATATGCACATACATATATATTTTTATTTATATCTATATATCTATATCTATATCTATATCTATCTATCTATCTATCGCGCGTGTGTGTGTGTGTGTGTGTTTGTGTGGGTGTGTGTGTGTGTGAGTGTGTGTGTGTGTGTGTTTGTGTGTGTGTGTGTGTGTGTGTATATATATATATATAATATATATATATATATATATATATATATATATATATATATATATATATATATATATATATATATATATATATATATATATATATATATATATATATATATATAATCTACACGATTTCTTTTCTTACCAAGTTTTATGGTGTATATGAGGGTGCTTAAGCAGAATTCCTTGCACACAAGAAAGACTACAACACACTTTTTGCCTCCGTCTGTAGTTCAAAGAGATTATCTAACCATTAAGTTGAAGCTCTGGGCAGGAGGGGAAGGCAGGCAGGCATGGCAACTACTCGAAGGGGCGTGTCGACAGAAGTTTCAGAACTACTGATTTAGCTCTCAGTCAAATGGGCAATAAGGTGTATTTAAGTGCAGCAGGATTTTCAATCAACTGTAAAGTTGTCGAGATTCCTTATTTCACTTTCATTTAACAGACGAAAAGGAGGAGGAAGAAGAAGAAGAATGGGAGAAAAATCAAGGAGAACAAGAGGAGAAAACGAGGACGAGAGGGAAGTAGAAGAAAAGAGATGAATCGTGGGGAAAAGAAAGAAATGGCATGAAAGAAAGGAGAAGAAAATACTAGGAACTAATGAATCCAATGTAAACGAAATTTGCATTTCTGTCCTCTAAGCCCTTTTTTCTTCTCCAAATGCCAAATTGGAGGAATTAAATGCCAGGTATTAATGATGATAGTCATATTAACCATGTGGAATAATTAGTCAAGGTTATCGAGATGACAGTTAAAAGCAATCTTTACTTTTCTGCCGCTCTCTCTGTCTCTCTCTCTCTCTCTCTCTCTCTCTCTCTCTCTCTCTCTCTCTCTCTCTCTCTCTCTCTCTCTCTCTCTCTCTCTCTCTCTCTCTCTCTCTCTCTCTCTCTCTCTCTCTCTCTCTCTCTCTCTCTCTGCCTTTGTCCCCTTTTTGAAATGTCAGTACTTGGACTTGTGTCTTTTTTTTTTTTTTTTTTTTTTTTTCTTTTTTTTTGAAACTGTCACTTACTCGAAGAAAATTTTATTGCGATCGGTTAGCGCACGTCCAATATATATGTATGCATGTATGTATATACATATATATACATATATATATATATATATATATATATATATATATATATATATATATATATATATATATATATATATATATATATATATATATATATATATATATATATATATATATATATATATATACATATATATATATATATATATATATATATATATATATATATATACATATATATATATATATATATATATATATATATATATATATATATATATATATATATTATATTATATTATATATATATATATATATATATATATATATATATATATATATATATATATATATATATATATATATATATATATATATATATATATATATATATATATATATATATATATATATATATATATTTATAATTATATATATATATGTATATATATATTACATACAAATATATTATATATTGAAATATATTATATATCATATATTATATATTATATATTGTATATATATTTTTTTAAGGCACGTCAATATAACAAAATTTAGTATTTGGATTGACATATCAAATCATGATAATATTCCATAAGTGGTTGATTTGTTCAAACCTTTGCCCAGAACTCAGGTATGCGAGTGTTGGGTTTTAGAAATCTTTTTTCGCCTGAGAGGTGAAGGTTGTAATGTTCTGTTAGTGAATTGGCTTGGCTGTATAATCCATGTTTATCAAACTGCGATAATCAGACGAGTCCTGTCTGCCCCAGACACGGAGAGGAAGAAGAAAAGTTAGGGAAGTCCGGCAGAGCCATACGCCATGGCGCCTGCTTTGTTGTCACTGTTTTGGGCCCGAGGATCCAGCGACGGAATTAGTCCAAGGAGAGAGTTCCAACTGTACCAAGTGAGAGATCTGAAATGGAATTATATGTCAAAGTAAAGAATAAGAAATTGAATTAGAGAATGAAGAGGAGAATCGATTGCTTGAATATCCAAGTAAATATCGGAGAAATACCAGGGGACTGGTCCAATCCCGGATCATGTTTGTCTTTATTAGGTTTATTGTAATAATTATTGATTTATAATCAGTATGCTAAGAGAGGGTGTAAGATGAAAGTTAAACGTAGACATGAATTATTTTAGTCGAGAGGCATTTCACTTCGGAGGGAAAAAAAATCCGGAAAACCTAATTTTTTTATATTTTTTTGAAAATCTGCAAATTTCTAGAAAACCTCACGAATCCTAAATTTTCAGAAATGTTCCATTTGTAGTAATATTTTACAAAATCATGGTAATAGAACTAAAGATGACTTAAAAACCGATAAAAAAGAGTGAAATAAGCCCCGAAAAACACCTGAGCTACTAAAGGTAGGTAGTTATTATACCCTTTGTGACTCTATATGCCAAGTTTCAAGCGATCTGATTGGCCTGTTGTGTACAAAGACTTTTTAGTGACTACTGATATTACGAAATCCTTTTTTATGAAAGCAGGTTTTTATCAAAATGAAGCAAATATCAAGCATAAGTCATGCAATAAGGCTGAAGTGCGCTCTTATATGTATGTACGTATATATATGTATATATATGTATATATATGTATATATGTATATATATATATATATATATATATATATATATATATATATATATATATATATGTGTGTGTGTGTGTGTGTGTGTGTGTGTGTGTGTGTGTGTGTGTGTGTGTGTGTGTATATATATGCATATATAGATAGATAGATAGATAGGTAGATATGCATTTATATATATATATATATATATATATATATATATATATATATATATATATATATATAATATATGCACTGAAAGATACACATACATAATACACATGTATACATGATATATGTATTTATATATAAATACATGCGTGTGTGTGTGTAAAGATTCCAAGAAAATAAAACGATTTCCAGCAACATGGTAACGGAATCCCCCCCCCCCCTCGTTTCTGTCCAGAACTGTGAGTCTAAATTAATTCACTCGGTGCCTCTCAGGTTCACAAATTATTTGCTTTTCTGTGTAATTTAATGGTCATTAAAATCATCGTCACCCAATATATCATTCAGTATGAAGCATACATTTGATAATAAGCTTACCTTGTGTCAACTTGATGAAGGCAAACTTTATTACTCTGCAGAATATTTTGCAATCATGCAAATGTATCATCTGTGTCACCGTTAATATTACCTTTTATGATAAAGAATGGCATTGCACGTAATTGTAAATAACGCTGAAATATCATATAGAGAATGAAAAAATGAAGCCCTGGACATCGAAACAGCGCCGGCAATATTATAATTACCTAAAGGTGTTTTTACTCGTGTATTGTGAAACGGACTGTAAAGATGTCAGTTACTTCACAGGAACTAAATATGGAAAGATTACTAACAGTAAATCGTTTTCCCATTTGTAATAATTAAATTCTTTAAAATTACCCGCCCTTTTTCTCAGATGATATACAAGGAGGAAGCCGAGAAAGGCTAACATGCTAGTAAACCTTAATGAGCGCTGCGTTTCTTCGTCCTTTTCCTTTTTTCTTCTTCTACCTCTTCTTCCTTTTATTCTCCACGATTTCCTTCTTCGTCTTCCACTTCTTCCTTTTATTCTCCTCGATGTCATTCTTCTTCTTCCTCTTCTTCTTTTCATTCTTCGAAGGGTTTGTCAAAAAATGATATTTCGACTTCAGATTCAGTTAAAAATCAAAATTCATGAGCCTGTGACCCCGCTCGCCTCCTCGCCAATTCGCCGCTCGGGCCATGGGCACCCCGACCCCCAACCTCCGACCCCCGACCTCCGACCCTTAACCTCCGACCCACGACCCCCAACCTCCGACCCCTAACCTCCTACCCCCGACCCCCGACCCTTAAACTCCGACCCACGACCCCCAACCTCCGACCCCCAACCTCCTACCCCCAACCCCCAACCTCCGACCCCCGACCCCCAACCGCCGACCCCCGACCTCCAACCTCCGACCCCCGACCCTTAACCTCCTACCCCCGACCCCCAACCTCCGACCCCCGACCCCCAGCCTCCGACCCCCAACCTCCGACCCCCGACCCTTAACCTCCGACCCACGACCCCCAACCTCCGACCCCCAACCTCCTACCCCCGACCACCAACCTCCGACCCCCGACCCCCAACCTCCGACCCCCGACCCCCAACCTCCGACCCCCGACCCCCAACCTCCAACCTCCTACCCCCGACCCTTAACCTCCTACCCCCGACCCCCAACCTCCGACCCCCGACCCCCAACCTCCAACCTCCGACCCCCGACCCTTAACCTCCTACCCCCGACCCCCAACCTCCGACCCCCAACCTCCGACCCCCGACCCCCAACCTCCGACCCACGACCCCCAACCCCCAACCTCCGACCCCCGACCCCCAACCTCCGACCCACGACCCCCAACCTCCAACCTCCGACCCCCGACCCTTAACCTCCTACCCCCGACCCCCAACCTCCGACCCCCGACCCCCAACCTCCAACCTCCGACCCCCGACCCTTAACCTCCTACCCCCGACCCCCAACCTCCGACCCCCGACCCCCAGCCTCCGACCCCCAACCTCCAACCTCCGACCCCCGACCCTTAACCTCCGACCCACGACCCCCAACCTCCGACCCCCAACCTCCTACCCCCGACCCCCAACCTCCGACCCCCAACCTCCGACCCCCGACCCCCAACTTCCGACCCCCGACCCCCAACCTCCAACCTCCGACCCCCGACCCTTAACCTCCTACCCCCGACCCCCAACCTCCGACCCCCGACCCCCAGCCTCCGACCCCCAACCTCCAACCTCCGACCCCCGACCCTTAACCTCCGACCCACGACCCCCAACCTCCTACCCCCGACCCCCAACCTCCGACCCCCGACCCCCAACCTCCGACCCCCAACCTCCAACCCCCGACCTCCAACCTCCGACCCCCGACCCCCAACCTCCGACCCCCGACCCCCAACCTCCGACCCCCAACCGCCGACCCCCAACCTCCGACCCCCGACCCCCAACCGCCGACCCCCGACCTCCAACCTCCGACCCCCAACCTCCTACCCCCGACCCCCCAACCTCCGACCCCCGACCTCCGACCCCCAACCTCCAACCCCCGACCTCCAACCTCCGACCCCCGACCCCCAACCTCCGACCCCCGACCCCCAACCTCCGACCCCCAACCTCCGACCCCCAACCGCCGACCCCCAACCTCAGACCCCCGACTCCCAACCGCCGACCCCCGACCTCCAACCTCCGACCCCCGACCCCAACCGCCGACCCCCGACCTCCAACCTCCGACCCCCAACCTCCGATCCCCAACCGCCGACCCCCGACCCCCAACCTCCGACCCCCGACCCCCAACCGCCGACCTCCAACCCCCAACCTCCGACCCCCGACCCCCAACCTCCGATCCCCAACCTCCAACCCCCGAACTCCAACCTCCGACCCCCGACCCCCAACATCCGACCCCCAACCTCCAACCTCCGACCCCCGACCCTTAACCTCCGATCCACGGCCCCCAACCTCCGACCCCCAACCTCCTACCCCCGACCCCCAGCCTCCGACCCCCAACCTCCAACCTCCGACCCCCAACCCTTAACCTCCGACCCACGACCCCCAACCTCCGACCCCCAACCTCCTACCCCCGACCCCCAACCTCCGACCCCCGACCCCCAACCTCCGACCCCCAACCTCCAACCCCCGACCTCCAACCTTCGACCCCCAACCTCCGACCCCCAACCTCCGACCCCCAACCTCCGACCCCCAACCGCCGACCCCCAACCTCCGACCCCCGACCCCCAACCGCCGACCCCCGACCTCCAACCTCCGACCCCCAACCTCCGACCCCCAACCTCCTACCCCCGACCCCCAACCTCCGACCCCCGACCTCCGACCCCCAACCTCCAACCCCCGACCTCCAACCTCCGACCCCCAACCTCCGACCCCCGACCCCCAACCTCCGACCCCCAACCTCCGACCCCCAACCTCCGACCCCCGACCCCCAACCGCCGACCCCCGCCCTCCAACCTCCGACCCCCAACCTCCGACCCCCAACCGCCGACCCCCGACCTCCAACCTCCGACCCCCGACCCCCAACCTCCGACCCCCGACCCCCAACCTCCGACCTCCAACCTCCGACCCCCAACCTCCGACCCCCGACCCCCAACCTCCGACCCCCGACCCCCAACCCCCGACCCCCAACCTCCGACCCCCGACCCCCAACCGCCGACCTCCAACCTCCGACCCCCAACCTCCGACCCCCGACCCCCAACCGCCGACCCCCGACCTCCAACCTCCGACCCCCGACCCCCAACCGCCGACCCCCAACCTCCGACCCCGACCTCCAACCTCCGACCTCCAACCTCCGACCCCCAACCTCCGACCCCCGACCCCCAACCGCCGACCCCCGACCTCCAACCTCCGACCTGCATATCCCTTGCATTTTCTCCAGCTTCATATATTTGGTAATGACTTCCATAGTGGATTTTACCCTTTTTACAGCTCAGAAAAACCATGCTTCTCAAAACCATTGTATAATCCGCTCAGTTTTTGGTCAGCTTAGGCGTCTCCTGCCACCGACCCTTCTTACCTTTTTGCGCTGAGGAAATTCTCCCTAGATCATAGTGCTAAGAAGGGTTTACCTGAATTGTCTCCCATCTGGACACTGTTAAGAGGGAGCGAGAGAGAGAATGAGAGAGAGAGAGAGAGAGAGAGAGAGAGAGAGAGAGAGAGAGAGAGAGAGAGAGAGAGAGAGAGAGAGAGAGAGAGAGAGAGAGAGAGGGGGGGGGGGAGATTGAGAGAGAGAGAGAGACAGAAAGAGAGTCTGAGTGGAGCGATAGATATATACATATATGTAGAGAGAGTGAGAGAGAGGAAGATAGAGAGTAAGAGTTAGAGAGAAAGAGCGAGAGAAAGTGAAAGATTATGAACGTAAATTGCGGAGAGCAACTCGTTGATATTACGTAACTAGCAAGTAACGCCAATGATGTTGGTTAGCAGCATTCGAGCGCGTTTTCCCGTGACAGCTAAATGGGTGCCCTTGCATAGTGAATGATAAACGCCATTAACCTAAGTCATCCATTAGCTGACTCCAGGCTGACAATGTCACTTAATGGATAGCACCTACTGACACTCCGACCTAACACTAAATTGTACATTGGGTTAGTCAGTTGATTTGTACCTTCGATGTAACTAAGGATCGATAAACATACAAGATTAAATAGCATTTTTGTGCGTGGATCAAAGAAGCCTTTTAAAACTCTTGTAGGGTAATTAGTTTCTCTCATTCTGTCTATAGCTGTCTAGCAGTCTGACTATCTATCTATTCATATATCTATCTTTCTCTCTCTCTGTGTTTCTGTATATCCGGCTCTCCAACCCACTCACTCTCTCTCTCTCTCTCTCTCTCTCTCTCTCTCTCTCTCTCTTTCTCTCTCTCTCTCTCTCTCTCTCTCTCTCTCTCTCTCTCTCTCCTTCCCTCCTTCCCTCCTTCCCTCCTTCCCTCCTTCCCTCCTTCCCTCCCTCCCTCTCTCCCTCTCTTCCTCCCTCCCTCCCTTCTTCCCTCTCTCTCTCTCTCTCTATGCCTTATGTAATTTCTGGATTTCCCGCCTCCACCTAAACGTCACCCGATGACAAGCGTCGAAAATTCTGAATTTTTGTTCCCTATTCTGTACCCTGATGGTTAGACGCGGTCTATTCGAGTTTTTTATACATACACGCACATACAGTAATGCCCATACACATACACACAAACATATGTATATATATATATATATATATATATATATATATATATATATATATATATATATATATATATATATTACAAATATGATATATATACATATATATGTATATATATATATATATATAAAATATTACAAATATGATATATATACACACATATATATATATATATATATATATATATATATATTGTACTGCCTCCAGTAAAACACTAGCAGTCAGTTAAACCTTTATTGTCATGTTCACAAGCTGGTAGGTATGAGCAGTGTATCCAACTTGCAAGATGACAACATACACGTACGCGTGAACGTGCACGTGATTGTGAGGTGAAAAGAGTGTGGCTAGCCCAAATCTTCATAAAACAAGAATAATTTAAAAGTACGCAGCACAAGACGTCTCACGTGGCTCTCTAGAGGGGCTCCGCGGATTCACAACAATGCGTTTTTGTAGGGCGTTCGTACAACTCTAACGTCACTGTAGCCAACGTTACAAACTAAATGAAATTAAATAATCATTCTCATGTTAATACATTAAATCAAATAAATTCTTGATCTAAATTCTATATATATAATATCAGACAAGGAATCCTTGATTCCTTTACACTCCCTGCCTGATATCAACAAATTTGATATCACTACTCTAATACTGATTAAATGACAAATAGGAACTGAAATGTGACTTGTTCAAATAAAAAATAGCTACTTAGCACCAGAAACCAAAAGAATTAACTCTTGTGTACACAACTGGCTTTCCATCTCTCATAACCTTTAACTCCACTTTCCTTACTTTGCCATCTTCACTTTGGATAGCTCTTACAACAATTCCATATGGCCATTGTGTACGACAAACACTTCTGTCTTTCAATAACACAACATCACCTTCAGTGAGACTAGGTTTTGCACAACACCATTTTCTACGTTCTTGGAGTGTGTGCAGATATTCTTTCTTCCAACGATTCCAAAATATTTCTGAGAGGGCAGAAACACGTTTCCATTCTGTTTTCAAAAGGTCTTTTGTATCAATTTCTCCTACTGAATCTTCTACATGGTCTATTCCAACTTTCTGAGTAAGAATGGTGGCAGGTGACAAGATGAAAGGGTTTTCTGGATCAGTTGATACGTTTACTATTGGTCGATTGTTCACTATGGCACATACTTATGCCATGAAGGTTGATAACACTTCATGCGTCAAAGTTTTATAAGGAGTTTCAGCTAGCATTGACTCTAAGATCTTCCGGCAGATTCGAATGAGGCGTTCCCATACACCTCCCATGTGCGATGAATGGGGAGCGTTGAAGATCCATTTAGTGCCTGTTTGGTACAGATAGTCTACTATCTTCTTTTCTTCCACATTTACTGCATCTATCTTGAGGCTATCAGTTGCACCAACAAAGCTGAAGAGGACATTTCTTCTACCAACTCAATGTGTATTGCTCTTGTTGTAAGACAAGTGAACAAAATAGCCCACCGTTTAGAATTTGCTGATCCACCACGAGTTCTGCATGTCATTATAGTCCAAGGTCCAAAGGCATCAACTCCAACATTGGTAAAGGGTGGAGTATGTTCTAAGCGATCTGCTGGTAGATCACTCATCAACTGGACTTCTTTACCTCGTAACTTTCTACACTGGACACAGGAGTGTAAGATTGATGAGATCAACTGTTTCACGCCTGTAATCCAATATCCACCAGATCTAACAGCTCCTTCTGTAAGATGATGTCCTTGGTGTCGAACACTTTGGTGATAGTGACGTACTATAAGTGTAGAAATATGACTTTTACCAGGCAAAATGATTGGATGTTTCTGGTAACTTCCAAGACTTGATTGTTGCTATCTTCCGCCAACGCTTAACACACCATCTTCATCTAAGTACGGGTTGAGAGCCATAATCAAGCTAGATTTTGGAAGATGCATTTTTGCTTCAAGAAGTCTAATTTCTTCTTTGTAAGTTTCCTTTTGAACTGCTTTGATCACAAATATTTCAGCTTTTCTGAAAGACTCTACACTTCTATCAGCTCTACCTTTAAATGATTTGGCCCATGCACATCTCTGCAATAAAGCAACAGTATTTACTAGACGATACCACTCAGAGAACCTTTCAAATCTGTGACACCCAATTGATAAATTGTCAATCACACAGGTTTTAGCTGCCTTTACCAGAGCATCTGGCCTTACTTCCTTATCATCTTCTGGTTGAACTAGCTGTGGAGTTTCTTGAGCAAGATCATGACGCCTACTCAGGAATGTTTCAGGTCCTTTCAGCCATATGTCATTACACGAGAAATCATTCACCATAGAGCGAGTTGCTCGATCAGCTGGATTCACAGATGTAGGAACATAATTCCATTGCTCTGGCTCATTTGACCTGTGAATACGGTTCACTCTATTCTTTTGAACACGTAGAAGTACACCCAACAGGGAATTATTTAGGTCAGGACATGTCATCAACACATCATTCAATGATGTACCTCTAAACTTAGCAGCAGAATCAAAAACACACCTGATACAACTAGGTTTCTTTGGATGATACACTCCAAACACTGGAAGATACCAACATTCTTCATTTTCTTTCAAAGGTGGTGCTATTTCAGCATGACCTCTTTCCAAAAGCTTTTTCATAAAGTCTAGGAAATGTTCTCTCTTAACAGAATTGAACTGAAGACTCTTGGCTAGGCTATTGGCACGTCTCACAGCCATGGATTTATTGTTCGGCAACCTTTTCTTTAAGGGCTTAAAAGATAAAGGTGCACTCCAGTTACCTGCTGGTTCTTTGACAAATTCTTTCTCCATTAACTTCAAGAACATTTTGTCTTCTGTGGATTTTCCAAGTTCGTCATCATTTTTGGTTCGGTGAAACACTGTAGAACCAATATCATTTTCCTTCCATGGTGTAAAACCGCTGTGATATCCTGTGTCCTCTTGTACACATATACAACTTGGACAAGGCTTCAAGACTGATGGACGACCATCAGGATTTACATATATTTTCCTTACATTCACATTCTTTGTTGCGTGATGCTTCCCCAGGCAGACTTCACCTATAATTACCCAGCCTAACTTCATCTTCTGGGCAAAGGGTGTACCTGGTGGACCTGTTACTTGATCTAGTACATGGTGAGCTTCGGGTAGATCTCTACCAATCAATAATTGAATCTGAGCCTGATCATCAAGAGGTGAAATTTCTGAACCAATGTCTTTGAGGTGTGGATGAAGTCGAGCAATGTTGGGAGTTGGAATCTCAGTCCTATTATTAGGAAGTTCATCACATTCGATGACTGTAGGAAGGCTCATCTGTAGACTATCATCAACAGCTTGTATGCATAATCCACCAGCTTTCCTTCCTGTCATAACTGAACGGCCAGAGCAACTAGTTATGATGTATTCCTCTGCCACAGAGCGAACATCAAAGAAATCTAAAAGCTCTCCTTTAGCTAAAGATTTGTTACTCTGATCATCTAATATAACACATGACTTCATACGCTTCCTCGGGTTACTCACATGAAAAACGTAAACTGGAAAAATTTTAGCACAAGACTTTCCAGGAAATTCCTCACATACACCAGTACTCTTGTTGGTCACATCTAAAGCTTGTTCACGTACTGACTCTTTAAGAACACTCTGCTCCGGCTTCTCCCTGCCATGAGCCTTAGTACTTGTCTCAGGAACAGACTGAAATTTCTTCAAATGCATAGCAGTGCAATGGTATTTACTTCCACAGTCTTTACAGGTTATGTCCTCTGGACAATACTTAAGTGGTTCTTCGAGATGCAACACTTAAAACATATTATATTTTCTTTCAGAAGTTTCTTGCGTTCTTCTAAAGACTGACTTAAAGCTTTTACATTCATGTAGAGAATGGTTGGTCCCATGTATTATA
>NC_091560.1:26167254-26169754 GCF_042767895.1 Penaeus vannamei
CGTATATTTTTCTATCCATCTATATTTATCTATCCATGGCTATATCTATATACATAAATGCGCGAATACTTAAAAGATAGAGGGAAGGGAGAGATATAAAGAGAGAGAGGGAGAGAGGGGGGGCAGACAGACAGACTGACCGACTGGTAGAGAGATTGACTAACAGGGACAGAGAGAGATATACAGACTGGCTGTCAGAAGGCATTCTTCTCCTTAACTACTCGAGGCAGTCCTTTACCCAAGGTGGTCAAGAAACGCGCGATCTGCCTCCGAAGTGTACTAAGTAAGGGAACGCGTGTCGGTGGCGTGTCTGGAGAAGTGTCCAATGCATGCAGCTGGTCTAGCTGGTCCGCGTCAGTGGGTGACCTCACTTGTCAACAGAGGCGGCTGGCTGGAGACTATCTGGACTCTCTGGAGATCGGTGGAAGACTGCCGCAGGTGGTCAAGGGCGTGGCCTACGCGTGACCAGGCTCTGTGCTGACGTTTAATCGTGTTTGTAACATGTTGAGGCTACTGGTTGGTCATCAGAGAATGATTATTGCCTAGCAGGAGGAGTCTGATCGGTTGACCTGCTCCTGTGCAGGGGTCTTGGACGTCTCTAATACAGACGGACAAACAAAAGCAGAGGAGAACACATGCAAACAGTGAAAGAGAGAGACGAGGCGAGAGCTGATCAGACGAGAAAGAAACAGAGATACAATGAAAGAGAGAGGCGAAGGAATAAAATAAAGAAATGTAGTTGAATAGAACATATATACGAAAACACCGAGGTAAAGCAAGTGCCACACAAAAACAACTCGGAAAAGACTTGAATCGCCACATGGATAAATTAATTATGACATTCATTTTAGAAAGGGAGGCACAAGTTAGAGATGGCACAGAGTAACATCTGTGTCTTCTGAATCATTTGTCTCGGTGTCTCTTTCAATCACTTCAACCCCTATTTTTATTATTACTATTATGATGATGATGATGATGATTTGCATTAGCATTATTATTATCATTATTGCTGAAAGCCTCGAATCAGCAGTATGTTGAAATGGGTAAGTGTTTCTGCTGAGTGCTAGCGTAATTGACACAGTAACAAGGGAATTCTGTCGTGTGTACTTGAATGGAGGAGAGAAAGAATCATCCTTCAGTTTGAATAAGTTGCTGAAAACTCTCCAGCGCGATTGATTTATTTATGACGCGTGAGGTTTTATCGCCCCGGTGTGTAAACTTCCCCGAATTCGAATCTTAACGGCTTTCGGGGAACTGCATCGCAAAAGTACGGCAACCATGGCGGCTCTTGTTAGTCACCTTTGCGTAAAATGTATCGCCTTCTATGAATCCGAAGTGCGCGCAAGTCTTTCGAAGTGAGTTGAATCGCCCGGACGTAAAATTTCGGAACAGGCAAACACCCGAGCGAGAAAAGGTTCAAAATTCTTGTTTTTCCCCCCATTCAACTGCCGAAGGAATGTGGGAAGGAGCGTGAGGAAGGCGATTTTTGAGGAGAAGAAAAGGACTTCAAGAGAATTTGGCTCCATGGATGTGATGTGTTCGTTCCCGAGTCTGTTGCGCGTGTGTATAAGTGGGTCACGTGTCACTGGTTCGAAATTCCCCCGTATTGAGAGACGTTGACGATTCGCACGTGCAGAAACACAAGCACAAGCCCACACTTTTACATGTGTCTATTTAGCTCTTCCTCTCTCTCTTTTTTTCTCTCTCTCTCATTCTTTCTCTCATTTTTTTTCTCTTTCATTCTCTCTCTCTCTCTCTCTCTCTCTCTCTCTCTATCTTTCTCTCTCTCTCTCTCTCTCTCTCTCTCTCTTATATATATATATATATATATATATATATATATATATATATATATATATCTATATATGTGTGTGTGTGTGTGTGTGTGTGTGTGTGTGTGTGTGTGTTTATATATATATCACTGCACTGACCAGTGCCCAGGGGGCCCATAACCCAAACCTCCCCCCCCCCTTCCCCCTGAAATTCACCCAACCAACTCAAATAAAGGGAGGGAGTAGGGAGCTAGGGGAAAGGAACGAAGAAGAGATGGGGTGTGGGGGTGTATTGGGAGGGTGATGGAGGAGGGGAAGGGGGTAGGGAGCTAGGGGATGGGATCGAAGGGGAGAGGGGGTATGGGGGAGGATGGGGAGGAGATGGAGAGGGAGAGGTTAGGGAGGGGGTAGAGGAGGGGATGCAGGAGTCTGAGGCGTGATAAATAACATCACCCTAGAAAGTACTTATAAGGTTCGCCAAGCATGAGCGGATAATGTAACATCCTCTTTTTTCTAAGTCGGACTTGGCTCCTGGGTCCCCAGGAGGTTTGCTTGGGGACCAATCATGAGTGTAATGTGGTCCATGGGGCATGCAAAGGTTCAATTCAGGAAATCTTTACGAAAAAAAAGATAATTTTTCACTCCCTTCTCCTGCAACTAACCCCCTTTCACCTAAAACACCAACCCATTGCTCATCTGTGGTCTTGGCTCTATGACCATGACAGTAT
>NC_091560.1:26172254-26174754 GCF_042767895.1 Penaeus vannamei
TTAAGTCTGTATTTGCGTATTTATCTATGTATCAATTTGTTTGTTTGTTTACATATAAAGAAAACTGACTCTCTTCGTAATGAGGATTGTGAATTGAGGATTGTATAAGACTTACTATACGCATAGAAAAATTCCTGTTCATAAAGTTGATGATTTGAAAAGAAAGAAAAAAAAACGGTACAATTAAGAAATACGTGTATATTGGCAGTTCTAAAAATTGTTTAAAACATTATTTGAAAAAGGCTCTCCCTCTGGAGCAGGAGTGAAAAGCCTGGCTCCTTGAAAGATGTATTTACTTTACAGCTCATTTTTCATTACGCCAGATGTAATTGTAAAAACGCCGGCAAAAGTTTGAGTTAGTCTAAATATTCCAAGCTAGAGTTATCTTCATTTTAACCTTCGAATTTCTCTTTCTACTTGATTTTTAAGGAATTCGTTCTGGAATTTTGGAATTTGGAACTGTTGAAATAATAAGCCAGTTCCGAAAGACCCCGATTCAAAACAAAATAAAGACGAAGTGAAATCAATGCTCGATGACTGAAGCATACGCAGGGAGAATCGAAGCCCCTTTCCCGAAGCCCGAAACGGAACACCCTTTAAAACTGCTTGCCGTCGTCAAATAGAATTCAACTCTACACTTAAGTAGGAAATCGGCAAAATGCTCTCCAGTCTGAGTAACCCTCGAATGCTCAGAAAATATGTTCTGTTGGGGTTGGAGAAAAATCGGGAGCCATTCAGCTACTAAGTGGTCCTTCCTAGAGATCCAGAAGTCAAAGCCCGAGGATTGTTGAAAACGGAAAAGAAAGGAGAGGGTAGACAGGGAGAGAGAGAGGAAGGGAGAGAGAGAGGGGAAGAGAGCAAGAGAAAGATAGAGAGAGAGCGAAGTGGAAAAATAGAGATAGAGAGAAAAGGGGGTGGAAACGAGAGGGTGAGAGTGAGGGAGAGCGTGCGAGAAATAGAGTTAGAGAGGTGGGGGGGGGGGGGCAGCAAGAGTAAGAGAGAGAGAAACCCAGAGAGGAGAGGGGGGGGAGAGAGAGCGAATTGGAAAAGATAGAGAGAGGGGAGGAGGTGGAAAAGAGAGGGAAAGATGGGAAAGTGAGGGAGAGCGAGAGAGAAATAGAGTTAGAGAGGTGGGGAGTGAGAGACAGCAAGAGTAAGAGAGTTAGAAACCCAGAGAGGAGAGGGGGGAGCGAGAGAAAGCGAAGTGGAAAAGAGAGAGAGAGGAAAGACAGACTGGCAGGCAGGTAAACAAAGTGCTTTTTGTAGTTAAAGATGCTTGAGTCTGGTAGCACTGCAAGCATTTTATGCAAGTGATACTGCAAGCAAAATCCTCTTAACACATAATACGCCCATCCTTGAAATCCATAAGCCACGCCTCCTGGACCCGAAGACAGCAAACGCGCCTCATACATCAGGGCCGCGACGCCGACCTCCTGCAGCCTCGAGGCGCTGACACACGCGGCACGCTGCAACATCCGGGAATGTAACTGTGTTGATTACCGGATCCGTCATGTTGATAGCGTGTTCTCTCGGGTTGATGGTCGATCTTAAAGGAATAATGTTTGCATGCAGCTTTGTGTCTTGCTGTGATGCACCTCGTATAACCGCATTTTTTTTTCTTTCTTGCTTTTTTCTGTCTGTCTGTCTGTCTGTCTGTCTGTCTCTCTCTCTCTCTCTCTCTCTCTCTCTCTCTCTCTCTCTCTCTCTCTCTCTCTCTCTCTCTCTCTCTCTCTCTCTCTCTCTCTCTCTCTCTCTCTCTCTCTCTCTCTCTCTCTCTCACTCTCTCTCTCTTTCTCTCTCTCTCTATCTATCTATCTACCTCTCTCTCACTCTCTCTCTCTCTCTCTCTCTCTCTCTCTCTCTCTCTCTCTCTCTCTCTCTCTCTCTCTCTCTCTCTCTCTCTCTCTCTGTGTGTGTGTGTGTGTGTGTGTGTGTGTGTGTGTGTGTGTGTGTGTGTGTGTGCGAATCATGTTACACACACAGACTGTGATTTTCAGAAGGAAGCCAAATATTACGTCTGCTGAATGACCTCTTAAACTAAGAAAAACGCTCATGCTTTTTCAGGAGGGTAAATTAGTCCCCATGAATGTGGAATTATATTACGTCACAATGTATTTATATGTTTGAATATTTTTATTCTAGTGTGGCTACAGTCAAAAGGTCAGGTGACTTCAGACTTAGTATTTGTAGCGAGAACGAATTCCTATAAATCTTATACCTATTGTTCATGTTGCCTTATGATCAGCGCTGTCAATCTGTAGAATTCGTTAACTATCGACGCAGATGTAGAATGAATGTAAAATTAAGTTATTATTGTGTTTTCAGAGGAATTTAAATCAAATAATGGTAAAGCATGTATTTCCTTAGACTCTTGAATTAATTCTGATTATTAATATCTTCAAAGGCTAACAAAAAAATAACAATATATTTATTAATCCCTATTTGTTCAATCTTACAATATTCTCCATTACAAACTTATTTTCAAAAATCATAAATTGTA
>NC_091560.1:26185585-26193085 GCF_042767895.1 Penaeus vannamei
AAGGTGGAGTAATGAGTATAATCACTGTGATTGCGAAGATGATGTTGATGACAGTGCTAATGATGCTAGGATTGATGATCCTCATCACAACAATGATAATATTAACAGCAAGGAAAATAATGATAACAAAAGTAACAGTAACAATCATAATAATGTTACTGTGGTTCCTGTTGTTTTGCTATTGTTTTATAACCTCGGTTGTTGCTATTATTATCATTATTATTATTGTTGTTGTTGTTGTTGTTGTTGTTGTTGTTGTTGTTGTTATTATTATTACTGTTGTTATTATCATTATTATTATTTTGTTATTGTAATTTATTTCATCATTATTGTTATCATCATTTTTATTTTCATTATTATCATCATCATTATTCCAGATATTATTTCTTTTGCTGTCTCTAATAATGTTACTTTTATCAAAATTATTAGCATTGCGATTATTACTACAACCGTTATCAATATTAGGATTATTCGTGTTATCATTGTTCATATTAGCATTGTTGGGATGATAGATTGTCATTATCATTATCATCATCATTATTATTATTATTATTATCATTATTATTATTATCATTATTATTATTATTATTATTATTATTATTATTATTATTATTATTATTATTATTATTATTATTATTATTATTATTATTATTGTTATTATTATTATTATTATTATTATTATTATTATTATTATTATTGTTGTTGTTGTTGTTATTATTATTATTATTATTAGTAGTAGTAGTAGTAGTAGTAGTAGTAGTAGTAGTAGTAGTAGTAGTAGTAGTAGTAGTAGCAGTAGTAGTAGTAGCAGTAGTAGTAGTAGTAGTAGTAGTAGTAGTAGTAGTAGTAGTATAATTATTATTATTATTATTATCATTATTATCATTATCATCATCATTATTGTTATCTTCATTATTGTTAATATTATTGTTATCATTGCTATTATCATTATTGTTATCATTGTTATTATCATTAGTTATAATTATCATCGTTATTGTTTTATTGTTGTTATAATCTTTATGTTTGTCATTATTATCATAATCAAAATCATTATTATTATTATTATTATTATTATTATTATTATTATTATTATTATTATTATTATTATTATTATTATTACTAGTAGTAGTAGTAGTAGTAGTAGTAGTATATTATTATTATCATTATTATTATTATTATTGTTGTTATTATTATTATTATTATTATTATTATTATTATTATTATTATTATTATTATTATTATTATTATTATCATTATTATTATTATTATTATTATTATTATTATTATTATTTTCATAATCATCATTTCTATTATTACTGTTATCATTTGCATTATCATTATTTTTATATCTACTACTACTACTACAACTACTATTGCTATTATTATTGTTGTTTTTATTTTCATTGTCATTATTATTATCATAACTATTATTATCAATATTTTTGTTATTATAATTGCTATTATTATTATTATTATCATTACTAGGAAAATTATCATTATTGTTATCTTGATTATCGTTGTTATCATCATCATTATTATTATTATTATTTAAAGTAGAAATAGTATTACTGGCAGTGGCAGTAATAGTGGCACTAGTAAGAATGATAGCAGTAGTAGTAGTTGTTGTATTTTTATCATTATCACCTTCATCATCATGAGAGAGAGTAAGAATAAGAGAAAGACAGAGAAAGAGAGACAAAGGGAGGGAGAGGGAGAGAGAGAGGGGAGGGAGACAGACAGACAAACAGACAGAGAGGGAGAAAAGGAGAGACAGGCAGACAGAGATAGAGAAAAAAGAGAGAGAGACAGACAGACAGACAGAAAAGCTTGAGCTAGTCATCAAAATCTCTATGGGTTTAAATCTATATTAGGAATGTTGGAACAAGTCATTGGTCATTGTGATTGATCCTTGCAATGTTTAACACTGATGCACACTCGCAATTGCATAATTTGATGATTATGGTACGACATTCAAACAATAATGCGAAATCTAAGTACCGCCATTATACAAGGTAATGTTATGAAATGTCTATATATTTCCAAAAATAAAATACTGGCCACTTTTGGAACTGGTCTCAGTTTTCATTTTTGTTACCATTAAGATTATTACTATCATTTTTATTATTATAATTATCATTATTCTCATCATTATTATTATAACCATTATTGTTATTGTTATTATTGTTATCATCATCATCATCATCATCATCATTATTATTATCATCATCATCATTACTGGCATTATTATTATTATCATTATTATCATTATCATCATTTTCATTATTGTTACTGTTATTATTATCATCACTGTTTTTGTTGTTATCATTATTACAGTGATAATCCTTATCATTATATAATAATTATTATTATTATTGTTGTTGTAACTACCATTATCAATATCATTATCATGCTTATAACGTCTATCATCAACATCAGTATCAGCCGGGATCCTTGAGACGAGCCAAGGCAAGAGTCCCACTTGAGGACGAGGAGGACACCCTGGGCCTCGCCAAGACGTCACACTGTTGCTTCTGTATTTTTTTGGTGTATTTAATTATTTGTACTTTCATAACGGCTGTCCTGTGTCAGGGGATATCTACTAAGGGCATGCGAGCCGAAATGTAAAGGTTAAGGGAATTACATTGGTTTGTATGTAAAAGCTATTCTCCTTCTAAGAAAATGATAATGATAATAATATTGATTATTGATAACAACAATAACAATAATAATAATAATAATGATAATAATAATAATTCATAATGAATGAATTAATGAATAAATAGAAGTAGATTAAAAAAGAACATGTTGCTTATATTATTTTTCCCGATTGTATTTTTTCCAGAATTTCGATGAGTGTTGTCAAATATGTCAAATACACACATGATGGCAATGGACCAAACTAGGTGTTATACACTTACCATAATTAATTATCTTAAATGAACTGTAATGGTGAAATCTGTTAAGACAGTTATTTCCATAAATGTGTGCATATTCGCGAGCGAGCGCACGCATGCACGCACACACACATACACACACACACACACACACACACACACACACACACACACACACACACACACACACACACACACACACACACACACACACACAAAAAAAAAAAAAAAAAAAAAAAAAAAAAAAAAAAAAAAGCCATCTACACTAGCAAAGATTTTAAAGCTTTATATTTCCGTCGTAACTCTTTGCTGTCTTATTACGGTCTCTTACTTCAATTACAAGGTTTCCTCCGGTCCAGCTGCCTTGTACTTAGCTCGGAGCACAACGCCACTAATGTTCAAGCTGTAAAGGGTTAAAGGCAGTATGTTTCGGCAACGGAAACTCAGAGACACTTTACTGAAATGTGGCGGGGCTTCCCGTAGAGTTTATTTAGTCTCCATGTCCGGCACGGCAATTGAGCCAACCGCGGCAAGAGTAATGATGATAATAATGATGGTGTGATTATCATGATCATGTCATCTCATCATTATTATTATCATCATGTCATCGCATCACCATTAATATATCATCTCCTCTTCATTATCATTATTATTTCATCTCATCATCATTATCATTATCATGTCATCTCATCATTATCATTATCATGTCATCTCATTATCATCATCATGCCATCATTATCATTATCATGTCATCTCATCATTATCATTATCATGTCATCTCTTCATTATCATGTCATCTCATCATCATGTCATCTCATCATTATCATGTCATTTCATCATTATCATTATCATGTCATCTCATCATCATTATCTCATCATGTCATTTTATCATTATCATGTCATCTCATCATCATTATCAAGTCATCTCATCATCATTATCATTATCATGTCATTTCATCATTATCATGTCATCTCATCATCATTATCATGTCATCTCATCATCATTATCATGTCATCTCATCATCATTATCATGTCATCTCATCATCATTATCATGTCATCTCATCATCATTATCATGTCATTTCATCATCATTATCATGTCATCTCATCATCATTATCATGTCATTTCATCATTATTATCATGTCATCTCATCATTACCACGTCATCTCATCATCATTATCATTATCATGTCATCTCATCACTATCATGTCATCTCATCATTATCATGTCATCTCATCATTATTATCATGTCATCTCATCATTATTATCATGTCATCTCATCATCTTTATCATTATCATATATCATCATTATCATGTCATCTCATCTTTATCAGTATCATATATCATCATTATCATTATCATGTCATCTCATCATCATTATCATGTCATATCATCATTATCATGTCATCTCATCATCATTATCATTATCATGTCATATCATCATTATCATTACCATATATCATCATTATCATTTATCGTCATTTCATCATCGTTATCATCATTCATAATCACTATCATAATCGTCATTTTATCACCGTTATCATCATTTCATAATCATTATTATCATCATAAGCACATCATTATCAATATTGTGTTCATTCTTATTCTAGTTGGTATCATCTTCGTCATCGTCATCATTATCATTAACACCAAAGTTATTTCCATTATGTGTTATCATTATTGCCGTATCCCTTATAACTGATTTCGGGAAAATTCAGGGCATTACCATGGCTATTGTATTATCATTCGTTTTTAACATAATCAGTGCAAACATATTTTTTTAACCTGTCAACTATATTTTGATTGTAATTCGTAATGATAACAACTGAACGTCAGCAAATATAGCCACAACATCATGCGAGCTGTCAGGAGACCCACGTCAAAAACATGACTGAATATTGCTGACACCTGGGGGTCCATGGCCATGTTCATGACCAATATTTTGGATTTCAGTGTAAATATGTCTTTCTTATCATTGTTCTCGGAAGGCATGTGGTAATTTCATGTCGCAGGATGAACGAGAGCTTGTGGTATTCATGCGATACTTATAATCTCAATACCACGTAAGCAACGACATAATAGCGTGAATTGTATATAGCAACATACAATACAAATAGCATTTCATTTTTTACGAAGCCGTCAACAAGTGTGTGAAGCGCGAATTTTACTGGATACATTTCCTATTATGCACATAAAATGCTCTAACACACGAGTGTAGATACTGGCGATTTAATGTAAGCAAAAGCTCTGGAGCAGTGCGTGGAACAGTAAATGTGTTGCTCATTCTTGATTTTATATACTAATATTTCAATGACACACCAAACACCTCACAGTACGATACATATATAAGAACAAGATTACACAGTAATTCACACCTCTGAGTCTAGGCAGTAGTACCTCCTAAAGCAGCGAGTGACGAAAGTATATGCAACATACTTAGACCAGAAAACTATAAAATCTCAACTTAATCCAATCCTACAGTACAGGCAAGATGGGTTACTTGTATAAGGGAAGAGTTGGGTGAGAAATGAGAGTTGCGTTACTAGTGAAGATGAGTCTTGCTACCTTTATTTAAGATTACTAAACTGCTTCCTATAAAATTGTGAAAATAAGATCGGCCCATTTTAAAGCACTATCACTGTCCTATAGGCTTTCTGAGCACGTCCACAGTAATATAACTGTCTCATCCTAGACTCAAATTTCAGATGTCTTTTAGTAAATTCTATTGATTACTATAGAATAATGATTTTGAAAACGAATGTTACAAACTTTCATGTGTTGATTAGAGTCCTACGATGCACGCTAGTAATTTATTAATTAACTGTGATTTCTTTCCACGCTCCGCTGATTTAAGTACGCACAAGATACATAAAACTCATTCCCTGATGCCATCAAATAAAGTAAAATGAAAAACGTTTTTACGCAAGCAATCTTACCATATTTCTCGTTTTACTGCCAATAGACGACAGAGTTATGAAAGCCCTCAACATCATCAAAAAGTATTTGTTACCACAATATCCTCCTACGCTATACATAGTATGTGAGGAGCTCGCGGGATGAGAGTTCAGTAATAATAAAGTGCTGGAGGCGCATACCACACAGCATGTCTTCATGATACGCCAGCTCTAATTGCGAAAACCGGGGACGGTTGTGAATGCTCGACAAAAATAAGGTCGTAGAAGTCTGCTTAGTATTTCATCATTATTATAAATATTATTTTCATTTTCATTATCATTATTATTATTATTTTGTTTTTATTTTCTACTTTTCTCCTTTTTCTCAAATGTCTCATTTTTATAATGCATTTAAAAATTGTAGTTTGCCATGTAGAAATTGATGTATTTTCTTTTTGTAATATCAATATCCCCGTCTTACTCAGTGAAGTAATTTATCCAACAATCGCTAGATCTTTGTACAAGTGATTTTTAATCAAACAGGAATGTATACTTTTGTAACTTTATCTATATTTGCTTTACAGTGTTATAGACTACAGGATGTAGCTCAACTTTGACACCCAGTCATGCTTATCAACACGGGGAAACTAATTATATTTGCAATATAATATAATTTTTATTACATTGTTTGATATCATAACATCCATTGGAAATCATCTTGACAAACTACGTGTGTGTGCTGTGTTGTCATGTGATTTATAATTTTATTTAAGAAATAGCACATTAAAGCCAATCAGATAACAAGATTGCTGTATAACGCGTGTAAGACATACATATATCAGACTATGTCACAACAAAGAATTCGGAATAGAGTTCAACGACTTTGAGCGATCTTCTGATTTAATTTTGGAAAGTTGAATTAAATCATGTAGAAGGTGTGATATGTTAGCCCTAACGTTGTGTTATCAAGAACTAAATCATTGCAATCATTCTAAATAACTGTGACCACGTTTGGTAAATATTTTTCTTATTAGCTAATTTGCATCTGCGTTTTTTCTTTCTTTCTTTCTTTCCTTTCATACGTTTCATTAATGTTCGTAATTATTTTCATTTTCAAATTACAAAGGTAGCCTACGTAGAGCATGTAATAATTCAAGGTAACGAACAATCCACCTTTAGCATGCACGCAAATAACATACAACACTAGAAGTAACTCTAAGGGACATGTAAATGCGTCTCATGATTCCATTAGCTAATTGAAATTTCGCCGCGGTGTCAAAACAAGGCAGTGTTATCATGAGGACCGGGATGCTACACTGGCCATGAGCAGCATCAGTAAGTTAATCATGCGGTTCATGTTTGCGATGAGGAAAGCTCTTTGATGACTTCGTGAGCTTTTTGCTTTCTATTTTCTTGCTAGACATGAACATTGATTTGTGAGGGTAAATATGCTTCATTGTGTCTTGAACCTTGACCTGACCTTGCTTAATAAAAAACGTATCTAATCATAATATGGTAGGATATCATGCAATGTCTAGAGTTGATTTTTTTACGAAATATACGTGAATATAAAATGAATCAACCGTGACACTTACAAATAATGACTGTGTTGCATTTTGCTATTAGCAAACGCCCTTTTAGCAATTCATTGTAAGCATAAAAATCTTTGAGATTTATTTTAATTTTCTAAAGCCTGAAATTTATGTTGCTT
>NC_091560.1:26198085-26200585 GCF_042767895.1 Penaeus vannamei
TTTGACGATACTTTCATGTCTCTACGTTTTTGCATAAGCTGTTTGGTTTCTACCGAGAGCTTGCTGGAGCTTCGGATGTCGTTCTTTCCGCCTACTTCAAGTGCAGCTTCTTTTATTATGTCATTGAACTGTTTATTGATTTGGTCGATGTTGAGATCTTCGTCGCGGAGGAGTGAATATCTGTTTTGGATGTTTAGGCTAAATTCTGTTGCTCTGATCCTCAAGTTAGCCAAGTTTGGCTGTGGTTTACTCATTAGTTTGTTCCTTTCCCTTCTGAGATGTATTTTAATTTCGCCTCTCACCATTCTATGGTCGCTGCCTACATTTACTTTATTTATAACCTCTACATTTTTTATTATATCGCGCCTATTTGAAATTATGAAGTCAATTTCGTTTTTGACGTCAGAAGGCGACTTCCATGACCACTTCCGTTCTAGTCTTTTTTCGAAGAATGTATTCATGATACTGAGTGATCGAGCCTCCACAAAGTCGACTAGCATTTGTCCCCTCTCGTTCCTAGTGCCTATTCCATGGTTCCCTACTGCGGTTTCGCCCTCTGTCTGTTTACCTATTTTGGCATTAAAATCCCCCATAATTATTGTGAAATGGGTTTTTGTTCTCTCGCTGGCTAAATGAACATCTTCATAGAAGCTCTCTATTTCTTCATCACTGTGGCTGCAGGTTGGAGCATAGACTTGAATAATTTTTAAGTTGTACCTAGTGTTTAGTTTTATTGTTACAGAAGCCACTCTTTCGCTGACACTATAGAATTCTACAATGTTCTTTTCTAAGCGTTTGTGTATTAAGAATCCTACCCCTAACTCCTGTTTGCTACCCAGAGGTTTTCCTCTCCAATAGAGCACGTGTCCCTCATTTAATAACTTCTGCTCTTCGCCTAGTCTTCTAACTTCGCAGAGTCCTATTACATCCCATTTAATGGAAGAGAGTTCTTCTAGTAAAGCTAGTAAGTCGGATTCAGTTCTCATGGTCCTTTAATTGTATGTGCAAAGGTTCATCAACGTGGGGCGGCCTGTCTTTACCTGGATATTTTTAGCACCCCCTGCTCCGGAGCGATCCTGATCGCCGCCGTAACCAGGGGCTCCTTCGCCTCCGGGGAGTGGGGGCCGTTCCTGAATATTTTGTCTCATGCTTGGGAGGTGGACAGCCGATTTACCTCCCACCTACTGGCTTAGGTGTATCTTGGTGGGAGGGGAGTAATTTAGCCGGAATGCCATTGATAAGTCCCCCCAGCAGGTTTTTGGTCCTACCTGGAGTGGACTTAGGAGCGGCAATGCACGGCCTGCTCACTACTCCCGTGAGCTGGGCTTAATTATCAGAAGTGCATATATGTTTGATTTTATTTTATTTATTAACTTCATTTGTGCGTATGTGCACCTGATGCAGACATATTCATTCCCGCACATGCTCTAAGTACTACGCATATGCTCATTCCCACGCATATGCATATGCCAGCATACAACTTTATTCTTGTATCTATGCTTATGGATATGGATACTTATTCCTACGTTATAAATAACTACATACATGTCCATCATAGTCTGACCTAGTCATATGTTCACATCGCCTGTCCCTTTATGCGCTTGTTATATGTTATTGATAAGTGAGTGAGTATACATGAGTGTATACTCACCCGTGTATATGTAAACACCCCTTTTTGCATACCTCGCAAACCTACATATCATTATACATACGCATGTATCTATCCCTGCATGTGCTCACGCATCCGTGTATGAGCACATACATTTGCAGCATACACTAGTGCCCCCCCCCTTTACATATGTGTATATATCTGTACTTGCTTTACATATAACTACCTCTACGTACATACATACGTACTTACATACATACATATACTTAATTATTTATCCACCTTCCTACATCCTGCACACACCTATATACGTATACCTATACGTATACACATATAAGTACCTACATATGTCTACCTATACATTCACCCACGCATACACATTATATATACCTATATACACATACACATATATACATGCTTATATACACATGTAAATGTACACATTCATGCATGAATATATACACCATATGTACAAATTTGCATATTTACGCCTTTAAACCCATGTATACCCTCATGTATAAGCACGGAACATACCCATATATAATGTACTCTATCACAAAGCTATATGGAACCCTATAGCCTTACGTAGACAACCGCAGCATACATACCCATGTATCCGCACATGAATTTAAACTCGCCTACACTCATATGAACCTGTACACATATATACGCATGTACATGCGCACATATGCACCTGCGCACTTTCGTGCCTACGCGCTCATACTCGCGCACGAACGTATGAACAGTCTGCATAGGCGCACGCACGCACTCCATTATAATGAGCCCATGCATTATAATGTCCTTAAATTGTAGTGTTGCAGCAGAGGAATTAAGGGAAGGATGCGGGTGGTGTGGGAGGATTTAGGATGGTATTGGTGGGGGTAAGGATGG
>NC_091560.1:26205585-26215585 GCF_042767895.1 Penaeus vannamei
CTTCAAGGGTTTGTAAAAAAAAGTATTTCATTCGTTCACCTTAAAAAAAAATTTTATGATAAAAATGGCCCCCCAATTGCCGTGGGGGGGAAAATCCCCCCAACCCCCCCTGAAAACCCCCAATATGAAAATGAAAAAATGAAACCCCTGGACCCCGAAACCCCCCCCCGGCCCCCAATTTAAATTAACCTAAAGGGTTTTTACCCTGAAAATTGAAACCCCGGCCCCCAAAAGAAAACCCTTCCCCCCCGGAAACCTAAATTGGAAAATTCCCCCTCCCCCAAAACCCCCGTTTTCCCCATTTGAAATAATTAAATTTTTTAAAATTCCCCCCCGCCCCCCCCCGAAATTCCCCCGGAAACCCCGAGAAACCCTAACCCCCCCCAACCTGAAACCCCTTAATGACCCCGTTTCCTTCCCCCCGCCCCCCTTTTTCCCCTTCCCCAACCTCCCCCCCCCTTTATTCCTCCCCCCGATTTCCTTTTTCCGCCCCCACCCCCCCTTTACCCCCCCCCTCGATTCTTTCCTTCTTTTTCCCCCCCCTTTTCCCATTCCCAATTTCCCCCAAAATGAAAAACCCCCCCCGACCCCAAACCCCCGAAAAATCCAAAAATTCCTTATTCCCCCCCTTGCCCCCCGCCCCGCCTCCCCCCAAATTCCCCGGGGGCCGGGACCCAAACCCCCAACCCCGACCCCCAACCTCCGCCCCCAACCTCCCCCCCCGACCCCCAACCTCCGCCCCCCAACCCCCCTCCCCCGACCCCGACCCAAAAACCTCCAACCCCCGACCCCCAACCTCCGCCCCCCAACCCCCACCCCCCCCCCCAACCCCCCCCCGCCCCCCAACCTCCGACCCCCGACCCCAACCTCCGACCCCCCCAACCCCCTACCCCCGACCCCCAACCTCCGACCCCCGCCCCCCAAACCTCCGCCCCCCCAACCTCCAACCCCCGCCCCTTAACCTCCGACCCCCGCCCCCAACCTCCGACCCCCCCAACCTCCACCCCCAACCCCCCCCCAACCCCGACCCCGACCCCCAACCCCGACCCCCGACCCCCAAACCTCCGACCCCCCCGCCCCCCAACCTCCAACCCTACCCCCCCCCTTTAACCCCCTACCCCGCCCCCCAAACCCTCCAACCCCCGCCCCCAACCCCCGGGCCCCGCCCCCAACCTCCACCCCGCCCCCCAACCTTTCCCGACCCCCCCCAAACCTCCACCCCCCCGGCCCCAACCCCCGACCCCGACCCCAACCCCAACCCGACCCCCCCGACCCCCAACCTCCGCCCCCGGGCCCCAACCCCAAACCTCCAACCCCGCCCCCTTAACCCCACCCCCGCCCCCCAACCTCCGACCCCCGCCCCCCAAACCCCCCTCCAACCTCCGACCCCCGCCCCCCAACCTCCCCCCCAACCCCCCCCGACCCCCAACCTCCGCCCCCCGACCCCCAGCCTCCGACCCCCAACCTCCAACCTCCGACCCCCGACCCTTAACCCTCCGCCCCCGGCCCCAACCTCCACCCCCCCAACCTCCCCCCCCGGCCCCCAAACCCTCCGACCCCCAACCCCCAACCCCCCCCCCCCAACCCCGACCCCCGACCCCAACCTCCAGTTTCCGGCCCCCCCGCCCCCCTTAACCTCCCCTACCCCCCCGACCCCCAAACCTCCGACCCCCCCGGCCCCCCCCCCCAACCTCCGCCCCCCCAAACCCCCAAACCTCCGACCCCCCCAACCCCTTAAACCTCCAACCCCGACCCCCAACCTCAACCCCGACCCCCAACCTCCCCCCGACCCCCAACCTCCCCCCAAACCTCCCCAAACCCCCGACCCCCCCCCAACCTCCGACCCCCGACCCCCCAACCCCCCCCTCCGACCCCCGCCCCCCCCCAACCTCCGACCCCAAACCCCACCCCCCCCAACCTCCGACCCCCGCCCCCCAACCCCGCCCCGACCCCCCCGACCTAAAACCCTCCCCGCCCCCCAACCTCACCCCGACCCCCAACCTCCGACCCCCGCCCCCCAACCTCCGACCCCCCCAACCTCCAACCCCGACCCCCCAACCCTTTCCCCCCCCGGACCCCCAACCTCCGACCCCGCCCCCCAAACCTCCGACCCCCAACCTAAAAACCCCCCCCAAACCCCCCCCCGACCCCCAACCCCCGACCCCCCCCCCCTCCCCCAACCCCGACCCCCAACCTCCAACCTCCGCCCCCCGACCCCAACCCCACCCCCGACCCCCAACCTCCGACCCCCCCAGCCTCCCCCCCCCAAACCCCAACCCCGACCCCCCCCCCCAACCCCCCGACCCCCGCCCCCCAACCCCGACCCCAACCCCCCCAAACCTCCGACCCCCGACCCCCAACCTCCGACCCCAACCCCCAAACCCCCCAAACCTCCAACCCCCCCCCGGCCCCCCCCAAAACCCCCCCCCAAACCTCCGACCCCCAACCCCCCCCCTTCCGACCCCGCCCCCAACCCCGACCCCGGCCCCAACCCCCGGCCCCCAACCTCCTACCCCCGCCCCCCAAACCCCCCGCCCCCCAACCCCCAACCCCCCCCCCCAAACCCCCCTTAACCTCCGACCCCGACCCCCAACCTCCGACCCCCCCCCCCTTTTCCCCCCGACCCCCAACCCCCGACCCCCCCGGCCCCCCCCAACCCCCGACCCCCCCAACCCCCAACCCCGACCCCCAAACCCTTTCCGACCCCCAACCTCCGACCCCCCCAACCCCGACCCCCAAACCCCCGGGCCCCCCCAACCGCCGACCCCAAACCTCCGCCCCCCGACCCCCAACCGCCGACCCCCAACCTCCAACCCCGACCCCCAACCCCCGGGCCCCCAACCTCCTCCCCCCGACCCCAAACCCCTCCGACCCCGACCCCCGCCCCCCAACCCCCAAGCCCCCGACCCCAACCCCCGGGACCCCCCCCAACCTCCCCCCCCGCCCCCCAACCTCCGACCCCCCCCAACCTCCACCCCAAACCCCTCCACCCCCAAACCCCAACCCCGCCCCCCGACCCCCAACCCCCCGACCCCCCCAACCTCCGCCCCCCAAACCCCCCCCGACCCCCGACCCCCAACCCTCCGACCCCCCCCGCCCCCCAACCCCCCCCGACCCCCGACCCCCCCAACCTCCGACCCCCCAACCCCCCCCGACCCCCCAACCTCCGACCCCCCGACCCCAGCCTCCGACCCCCAACCCCCAACCCCCCCCGCCCCCCAACCTCCGACCCCCGACCCCAACCCCGACCCCAACCCCCCCCGACCCCCAACCTCCGCCCCCCGACCCCCCCAACCTCCGCCCCCCGCCCCTTAACCCCCGACCCCCCCGGCCCCCCCCCAAACCCCCCCCGCCCCCAAACCCTTTTCCCCGACCCCCGACCCCCAACCTCCGCCCCCCAACCCCCCCCGACCCCCAACCTCCGACCCCGACCCCCCCAACCCCCCCCCCCGACCCCGACCCCAACCTCCGCCCCCCGCCCCCCAACCTCCGCCCCCAATAAAGGGGCCCCCTTGATGCCCCCAACCCCCGGGGGCCCCTTTACCCCCCTGAAAAACCCTTTTAAACCCCCCCCCAAATTAAAACCCCAATCCCCCCTCCCCCAATTGCCTTCCAACCCCCGTTTTTCCAATACCCCCAAAATTCCCCCCGGGCCCCCAATCCAAAATTTTTACCCCCCAAACCCCCCGCCCCAAACCCCGGAACCCCCCCCAACCCCCCCCTTCCCCGACCCCCCCGTTAATTTTTTCCCCCCCCCCCGGGACCCCGTCCCCCATTAAGGCCCCCAACCCCCCCAATAAGAAAGGGGAAAATTCCCCCAACCTTGCCTGCATATCCCTTGCATTTTCTCCAGCTTCATATATTTGTAATGACTTCCATAGGGGTTTTTCCCCTTTTTTACAGCTCAAAAAAAACCATGCTTCTCAAAACCATTGTATAATCCGCTCAGTTTTTGGTCAGCTTGGGCCCGTCTCCTGCCACCAAACCCTTCTTCCTTTTGCGCTGAGGAAATTCTCCCTAGATCTAGTGCTAAGAAGGGTTTACCTGAATTGTCTCCCATCTGGACACTTTTAAAGGGGGGCGAGAGAGAGGGAAAGGAGAGAGAGAGAGAGAGAGAGAGAGAGAGAGAGAGAGAGAGAGAGAGAGAGAGAGAGAGAGAGAGGGGGAAAAAAATTGAAGAGAGAGAGACAAAAAGAGAGTCTGAGTGGAGCGATAGATATATACATATTTTTTAGAGAGGGGAGAGGAAGATAGAGGGGAAGAGTTAGAAGAAAAAACGAAGAAAGTGAAAGATTATGAACGTAAATTGCGGAAAACCTTTCGTTGATATTACGTAACTAGCAAGTAACGCCAATGATGTTTTAGCGCATTCGAGCGCGTTTTCCCGTGACAGCTAAATGGGTCCCCTTTTTGCATAGTGAATGATAAACGCCATTAACCTAATCATCCATTAGCGGGCCCCAGGCTGACAATGTCACTTAAGGAAATTACTGACACCCCCGGGACCTAACACTAAATTGTACATTGGGTTAGTCAGTTGATTTGTACCTTCGATGTAACAAAGGGGATCGATAAACATACAAGATTAAATAGCTTTTTTTGTGCGTGGATCAAAGAACCCTTTTTAAAACTCTTGTAGGGTAATTAGTTTCTCTCATTCTGTCTATGGCTGTCTAGGTCTGACTATCTATCTTTTCCCTTATATCTATCTTTCTCTCTCTGTTTTTTGTATATCCGGCTCCCCAACCCCACTCACTCTCTCTCTCTCTCTCTCTCTCTCTCTCTCTCTCTCTCTCTCTCTCTCTCTCTCTCTCTCACTCTCTCTCTCCTCCTCCTCCCCCTCCCCTCCCCCTCCTCCCCCCCTTCCCTTTTTTCCCTCCCCCCCCTTTTCCCCCTTCCCCCCCTCCCCCCCTTCCCCCTCTTTTTTTTATCCCTTTTGTAATTTCTGGATTTCCCGCCTCCACCTAAAGGGTCCCCCGATGACAAGGTCGAAAATTCTGAATTTTTTTTCCCCTATTCTGTACCCTGATGGTTAGACGCGGTCTATTCGATTTTTTTATACATACAGCACATACAGTAATGCCCATACACATACACACAAACATATGTATATATATATATATATATATATATATATATATATATATATATATATATATATATATTTTAAAAACAAATATGATATATAAAACATATATTTTTTTTTTGTATATAAAATATATATATATAAAATTTTAAAAAAACAAATATGATATATAACACACAAAAATATATATATATATATATATATATATATATTTTTTTTTTTGTACTGCCCCCAGTAAAACACTAGCAGTCAGTTAAACCTTTATTGTCATTTCTAAAGCTGGTAGGTATGAGCAGTGTATCCAACTTGCAAGATGACAACATCCCGTACGCGTGAACGTGCACGTGATTGTGAGGTGAAAAAGGTTGGCTAGCCCAAATTTTTATAAAACAAGAATAATTTAAAAGTACGCAGCACAAGACGTCTCACCGTGGCTTTTAAGGGGCTCCGCGGATTCACAACAATGCTTTTTTGTAGGGCGTTCGTACAACTCTAACGTCACTGTAGCCAAGTTATAAACTAAATGAAATTAAATAATCATTCTAAAGTTAATACATTAAATCAAAAAATTTTTTGATCTAAATTCTATATATATAATATCAGACAAGGAATCCTTGTTTCCCCTTTACACTCCCCTGATATCAACAAATTTGATATCACTACTCTAATACTGATTAAATGACAAATAGGTTTTTGAAATGTGACTTGTTCAAATAAAAAAAGCTATTTAAAAAAACCAGAAACCAAAAAAAATTAACTCTTGTGTACAAACTGGCTTTCCCATCTCTCTCCTTTTCCCCACTTTCCTTTTGCCATTTTCACTTTGGATAGCTCTTAAAAAATTCCATATGGCCATTGTGTACGACAAACACTTCTGTCTTTCAATAAAAAACATCACCTTCAGTGAGACTATTTTGGCACAACACCATTTTCTACGTTTTTGGGAGGTGTGTGCAGATATTTTTTCTTCCAACGATTCCAAAATATTTCTGGGGAGGGCAGAAACACTTTTTCCATTCTGTTTTCAAAAGGTCTTTTGTATCAATTTCTCCTACTGAATCTTCTACATGGTCTATTCCAACTTTCGGGAGTAAGAATGGTGGCAGGTGACAAGATAAAAGGGTTTTCTGGATCAGTTGATACGTTTACTATTGGTCGATTGTTCACTATGGCACATACTTATGCCATAAAGGGGTTGATAACACTTCATGCGTAAAAGTTTTAAAAGGGGAGTTTCAGCTAGCATTGACTCTAAGATCTTCCGGAAAGATTCGAATGAGGCTTTCCCCCATACACCCCCCAATGTGCGATGAAGGGGGGGCGTTGAAGATCCATTTAGTGCCTGTTTGGACAGATAGTCTACTATCTTTTTTTCTTCCACATTTACTGCATCTATCTTGAGGCTATCAGTTGCACCAACAAAGCTAAGAGGACATTTCTTCTACCAACTCAATGGGGCTCTTGTTGTAAACAAGGGGGAAAAATAGCCCACCGTTTAGAATTTGCTGATCCACCACGGTTCTGCATGTCATTATAGTCCAAGGCCCAAAAGGGCTCAACCCCAAACATTGGTAAAGGGTGGAGTATGTTCTAAGCGATCTGCTGGTAGACCACTCATCAACGGGACTTCTTTCCCTCGTAACTTTCAACTGGACACGGGAAGGAAGATTGTTTGAGATCAACTGTTTCACGCCTGTAACCCAATATCCACCAGATCTAACAGCCCCTTTCCCCAAAAGATGATGCCCCTTTGTCGAACACTTTGGTGGTGGTGACGTACTATAAGTGTAGAAATATGACTTTTCCGGGAAAATGATTGGATGTTTCTGGTAACTTCCAAGACGATTGTTGCTATCTTCCCCAACCCTTAACACACCATCTTCATCTAAGTAGGGTTGAGAGCCATAATCAAGCTAGATTTTGGAAGATGCTTTTTTGCTTAAAGGGTCTAATTTCTTTTTTGTAAGTTTCCTTTTGAACTGTTTTGATCACAAATATTTCAGCTTTTCAAAAGTCCCCTTTTTATCAGCTCTCCCTTTTTAAATGTTTTGGGCCCCATGCACATCTCTGCAATAAAGCAACATTTTTTTACTAGACGATACCACTCAGAAAACCCTTTTCAAATCGGGACCCCCAAATTGATAAATTGTCAATCACACGGGTTTTTAGCTCCCTTTTAAAGAGCATCTGGCCTTTTTCCCCTTATCATCTTCTGGTTGAACTAGCGTGGGTTTCTTGAGCAAGATCATGACGCCTACCAGGAATTTTCAGGTCCTTTCAGCCATATGTCATTACACGAGAAATCATTCACCATAGAGCAGTTGCTCGATCAGCTGGATTACAGATGTAGGAACATAATTCCATTGCTCTGGCTCATTTGACCTGTGAATACGGTTCACTCTATTCTTTTGGGAAAAAGTAGAAGTAAACCCCAAAAGGGTTTTTTAGGTTTGGACATGTCATCAACACATCATTCAATGATGTTTCCTCTTTAAAATTAGCAGCAGAATCAAAAACACCTGATACAACTGGTTTTTTTGGATGATACACTCCAAACACTGGGAAAATACCAACATTCTTCATTTTCTTTCCAAAAGGGGGTCTATTTCAGCATGACCCCTTTTCCCAAAAACTTTTTTATAAAGTCTAGGGAAAAGTTTCTCTTAACAGAATTGAATAAGGGTTTTTTGGCTGGGGTATTGGCACTCTCACAGCCATGGATTTATTGTTCGGCAAACCCTTTTTTTTAAGGGCTTAAAAAAAAATTCTTTTTCCCTTTCCCCCTTTTACAAATTCTTTCTCCATTAACTTCCCAAAAACCCTTTTTTCTTCTGTATTTTCCAAGTTCGTCATCATTTTGGTTCGGTGAAACACTGTAGAACCAATATCATTTTCCTTCCATGGTGTAAAACCGCTGTGATATCCTGTGTCCCTTGACACATATACAACTTGGAAAGGCTTCAAGGAAATGATGGACCACCATCAGGATTTACATATATTTTCCCTTTCATTTACATTCTTTGTTGCTGATGCTTCCCAGGCAGACTTCACCTATAATTACCCAGCCTAACTTCATCTTCTGGGCAAAAGGGGACCGGTGGACCTGTTACTTGATCCCAGTACATGGTGAGCTTCGGGTAGATCTCTTTAAAAAATAATTTAATCTGAGCCTGATCATCAAAAGGTGAAATTTTTTGAACCCAAAGTTTTTGAGGTGTGGATGAAGTCGAGCAATGTTGGGAGTTGGAATCTCGTCCTATTATTAGGGGAAATTCATCACATTCGATGACCCTTGGGGAAAGGGTCATCTGTGAAATTCATCAACAGCTTGTTTTGCAAATCCCCCAGCTTTCCTTCCTGTCATAACTGAACGGGAGCAACTAGTTATGATGTATTCCCCTGCCACGAGCGAACATCAAAAAAATCTAAAACCCCCTTTTGCTAAAGATTTGTTACTCTGATCATCTAATATAACACATGACTTCATCGCTTCCCCGGGTTACTCACATGAAAAACGTAAACTGGAAAAAATTTTGACAAGACTTTCCCGGAAATTCCTCACATACACCAGTACTCTTGTTGGTCACATCTAAAGCTTGTTCACGTACTGACTCTTTAAGAACACTCTGCTCCGGCTTCTCCCCGCCAAAAAGCCCAAAATACTTGTCTCAGGAACAGACTGAAATTTCTTCAAATGCATAAAAAGTGCAAAAGGTTTTACCCCCCCCCAGTCTTTACAAAAGGTTTTTGTCCTCCCGGACAATTTTCTTAAGTGGTTCTTCGAGATGCAAAACTTAAAACATATTATATTTTTTTTCAAAATTTTTGCGTTCTTCTAAAAACTGACTTAAACTTTTACATTCGTGAGAATGGTTTGGTCCCATGTATTATCATTTAAGGGGTTTTTTCATCAGGCACCACAGTCTTTTTGTAGTTACCTTAAATTTATCTAGCTTTAAATCTTGTCTGTATGAGATTTTACTTTGGCTCAAAATTAAATCCTGGATCATTATGGATTTGTGCAACGTCAGAAATGGTCTCAAAATAAGAAAAGTGTGGGGAAAAACACACCTTGTGTTTTTTTTGTAGTTGGGTGCTTTGTTTTCGCCATATTCCTTGTACTGAAGGGGTAACGCTTATCACAGGGTTTTTTCCCGCAGATGTGTCAAAATGTCCAAACAGTTTCTCTAAAGTGGATTTTCTTTAAGCGACTGTCCCGCAAAAAAGATCATGAGATCATACAGTTTCTTGGGACCCCTGAACGTAACCTTTGGGAAAAATTTTTTAGTTTCTTCTTTATAGATGCTTCAATAATCTCAGGACTGCCATATTTTATCTTCAAGCCTCCCTTTCCCTATCAACTTGGTTTCATTTTTTGGGCTGTTTTTATTGGAAGTCCTTATACTCTGTGCAAATTTGGGCACTCAGGGCCCAGCCACCGGGGAAAAAGGGCAACTTCTTCCAAAGACGTAACATGAGATCCCGGGAAAGGTCTGCTGAAAAGTAGTTTTTCCAAAAGGGACATAAGACTCAGGACGATCATCAAATGGACTTAAACTTTCCAGGAAAATTCCTTATTCAAAAGGAAAAAGCGACAATTCTCCCCAAAAAAAATTTGGTTTCCCCACAGGGGGTTAGCCTTGGGATCACTGGGCTGACTACGAAGAGGTTGTATGACAGGCATAGCTTTTTTCCCAAAAAAGGGGTTTAGATCAAAATTTTTTACCTTTTTTCTGATTTTTCCACCCTACTGTTTTACAAACCTTTAAAAAATCTACTGCCCGTTTCAGGGGTTCTTTTAAAGAACTTTCTGTTGTAACTTCAAGGTATTCTAACCCGAAATAGATGACAACTTATCCTTTCTTTCTTCCCCACTACTCTGTACTCAACTTCAGCCAACTGAGCATTGCGACG
>NC_091560.1:26225585-26226772 GCF_042767895.1 Penaeus vannamei
GTACTCTTTTAGCGAGTTCATTAAATCGACCACAGAATATTCCTAGTTAAACCCATGTCTGTTACACCAAGAAACCTTTTTCCCATTTTTCCTTTTTTTTCCTTCTAGAGTTCCTTTCAAACTAGTATTTTCCTTCTCAATCTGGTCCCCTTTGATACGTCCTCTCCCTGCCTTCCTCCCACACAGACTCCTCCTTGACCTTGCCAAAAAAAGGCGCTTTCCACACCCTCTTCTAGAGTTGCTTGTTTTTGCCTTTTATGACTTGCTGTGTCAGCTGGCAGGAAGGCGAAGTCTCCAAAGTAACCGTGGAAAATAGCAGTAGGGGGCAAGCATATTTGGAATGAGGGTTTTTATGGTCGAAAACATGAAATATCACTGGATAAATTGTAATTCGCCTTCATTTTTGCCTCATATTGGGTAAATTGGGAAAATAAAGATGTTATTTAAAAAAAATTTAAGTGTTATTTAAAAAAAGGGGCATGTTACATTTTAGACCGTAAAACTATTCCAAATTATAGTACAATTGGCATCTATAACATCAAGACAAAGTTTTTTTTTACAGATTAAAGGGTTGCTAGTTGAATACTGTGCCTTTGCATTAGCTGTTGATATACACGCCGTGATAATAAAGTTGGTAAAATGATATCTGCGTAGCGTAGCGGATATCATTGTATAAGAATGTCATCATTATCTGTTTTCGTATGTTGGTGTTAATGGAATTCATAAAGAAGTTTAGAAATATGTTGGATTTAGTGACATCAAGACTTTTGCTGTGTCTTTTTCGTCGTGTTCTCCAGGTAATGAAATGGGTCGATCCTGAATTTCATAAAGATAATTTTAAAGATCACAGGGTGAAGGAAACTACGTTTTCAGTTCCAATCGGTTGCGAGTCGTTGTTTCATTCCCCAAGCTATTTTCCCATAATAAAATGCGATATGTCATCGGATTTCACGACAAGATTTGACTCTACATAAATCAAAAAAAGTTCGTCGTAGAGATGAAATTTCACTCCCAACTGAAAAAGGAAAAAAATCAGAGAGAATTGATATCATTCATGAGTAAATTTCGATATTTCTGTATGGGTCCTGAGCCCGAGATGAGTCTGGGAAAAAAATTTAGGGTTTCTTCGGGTGAGTCGGTGTGGCCTGTTTCCCGTCCAAGGTGCTGTTACATGGGTACCCTTTAAC
>NC_091560.1:26227272-26229772 GCF_042767895.1 Penaeus vannamei
GCGTTTGTGCGGGTCGGTGTGTGTGTGTTTAAAAGGCGTGTGAGCGTATGTGTGTGTGTGTCAATAGACTCATAAGTAGACAGATAGACAAACAGATAGACACATGTAGATAAACTTAATACATAGATACACATAAGATGCGGAAAAAATCAACGTTTACTCAAATCCGCGATCCTTGTAGGGCGTGCATGCTCCGCCTCGCCTTCCACGGCCTTCCGGGGGACAGAAGTGCAACCTTTGGCCACGGGGAAGGGGGGGAGGAGACAGGGACCAGCTACTCCCTATGCGCATAAAACTCCCTTCAAACGATGTCGACAAAGGCTTGAAAAATGCCTTCCCTTTTGCGCACGTTCAAGAGAAAGGGTGAGCACAAAAAATAAAGAAAAAAAATGAATGAGCAGTGTTCCTGAATGAAAGATGGATGACAGCTCTCACGGGCGACGGATCGCCGGTCATCTCAAAGACTCGGAATAAGTTGGCATTTTATTCAATCAGATACATGCATGCATTCATGCCTTCAGGAGGACTTGTAAACGCACGGACACAGTACGTCTTATGAATAGATGCATAGATACACACACACGAATATATATATATATATATATATATATATATATATATATATATATATATATATATATATATATATATATATATATATATATATATATATATATATATATATATACGTTTATGCAGTACTTTTATTTGTTAAACAAATGCTTGGGCCTATAAAAGGTTTTGTTCTTTGGTTTCAATGTATTGTAGAGTATTTCATTGTATAATAATTGTAAAAATAAATAAAGGTTACTACTTCACGGATTTCGCCTATCACGGGTTCTTTTTTTAACGTAACCCCCGCGAAAAACGAGGGTTCTCTGTATATATATATATATATATATATATATATATATATATATATATATATATATATATATATATATATATATATATATATAGGTGTATGTGTATGTGTGCGTGCATACATATGTGAGTGTGTGCGTGTGTGTAGGTATATATATATATATATATATATATATATATATATATATATATATATATATATATATATATATATATATATATATTGTCGAAGATATGCTCGGATGCCGGATGGTTCCCACTTTGCACCTCGGCACCCGGCAGCTGCCTTCCTCCTACAGCGGACGCAGGTGTTAACTCTGCTTTCACTTCTGACACTCCGCCTCCCTCAGTAAACCAGCAAGTTTAGACAACTTTCACTCCCCTGCACTATGGCCGTCCTCTTACCATCACATCCGGTGGTCCGTGGTGGAAGAAGAACGTTCCTATTAGCAAGAAAAGCTCCTGCCCAAGTGTCTCCTCGCCTCCAGCCATCACTGCCAAGTTCTCTTCTGACCCACATCAGCCACAACATGTCTGCTCGGCTATTTCGTACTGTTTACTCGCCCTTTCATTCACCTGCCTAAGCCCAACCTCTTACATTCACACACACACACATATGTATTTTTAGGTTTTCCAAGATTTGTTAATGGTCACAGTCATTATCTTTAGCTCTGGAATCATGTACATGATGGGTGTACATAACATTAGCTGAAGAAATATTGTTAATAAATGAGTTGATGTTTTTTATCTGATAAATGTTGCATGTTTTAATCATACGACAAATGTTTTCAAATTGGAGAAAATATCTCGTAGGTAAAAGTCAAGACCAAGAGCCAACACACCCTCCTCTTTCTGAGTGAGACGTCTGCTTGAATGGCCAAAAATTACTTTGTCTTTGTGATTGATATCAGTCCCAAGGTTAAGTAGATTTTTATTATGAATGTTTTGGTCTCTTGCTAGATTCTAGTTAACATTCATATCAATAATTTTAGTTAGGCATTTAAAATCAAAATAGCTAACTTTAGAACAGAGTTCTGCAAAGCGATCAGTTGAAGTGGTTGTGAGTTTGGGAAATACCTTCCTTCGGTTCTTTCTTTCATGATCAATAGGTTCCTGATGCGCGAAATTTTTTGCCATAGATTTTGAATGGTAGGAATTTTGGGATAACACCATAAGATTTACAGTGAGACAAAATACTCAAATCTTATTCTACTTTCCTGGCATTGAATGCGATCTTGTTCGGCTTCCTAAAAATCTTCACCGTGGATTGGCCATGTCTTCTAAAGATATCAGTCGTAAATTGTCCTCGAGGGAAACGTAAACGTAGAAGGGAAAAGTATAGCCAGGGCTGCCGCAAACATATTTATTTTCATACGTTTAGGAGTCTCTTGCTCCGTTTTTAGCAATCTCAAGGAATTATATCATGACATAACTGTGCAAAATAATATATAAATATGCTCTAAAGCAGTTGTCAAATTAGTTTTAAATTGATAAACAGGAGTAAAACAAAACAATTTAAACGTCAAGAAAAAAAAACTAAAAATACACACAAAAATCTAAAACACTAGACTAAACATCTAAAAATCTAAACCAATCATTCTGAAACTAGGAGGTCAAATCTGTTGGAACAGAATTT
>NC_091560.1:26269772-26272272 GCF_042767895.1 Penaeus vannamei
TTAGCATAATCATTATCTGAATAATCATTTTGCTGATGCAGTGATAGGTACTAATAACTTAATCTCAATTACAATATGTTGCAAATATTCGTGAAAAGCTTATCACGCCCAAAAAAATCTTGCATTAATTCCACAGTTTGACAAGGTGCTGATTCCAATTCGCGACCAAAGCTGATTTAGAGAATCATCAAAACCTTTTGCCAATATTAGACCAAAGGCATAATCTAACTTTCAGAAATATATTTCATCATCAGCGTTCCCCTCTTTTTCCTTGTATTATCGTCTATTCCCTTTTATTCGCCCTACACCATTTGCCTGATATCATGTAGGGCAGTGTCCCCCTCTTTTTAATCATCAGGTCCCTATTACCTAATCCTTATAATCTTAAGAGGGATTTCTCATATTTCTTGTCAACAATGTAGTCATTATATTGTCTATAGTTATCGGACGTCTTTCATGTCCTGAAATGCATAATAAAAATAAATAGATATCATTGGATGGATATTTTTGCCGTTATAAGACTACGCTGTATTCTCATGTTGCAGTTGTATCCCCTTGTATCAGATCTGGTCTTGTGGCCAAGGTGCACAGGGAGAATATACGTGTTGGGTTTAGGCATGCGTGCGTTGTGTTGATATATGTGCACGTTTATGTGTGTGTGTGTTGGGTGGTTTGTTAGTGCGTGTATGTGCTAGAGTGCGTCTGTGCGTTTGCTTGTGTGTGTGTTTGTATGTGTTTGTTGTGTGTATGTGTGTATGCGTGTGTGTACGTGTATCTATGTGTTGTGCGCACATATGTGTGATTTGTGTCTGTACAAAATGAAAGCGTATATATCCGCCTTGTCTCGTTATGAAAAAAAAATCACACGAATAAAAAAAATAATAAAAGTAAAATTGAAGAGTTGAAATATTAAAGCTGAATGCTGCTTGTCATTCGCTCAGCCGGCCTTGCCCCCCCCCCACCCCGTCCCCGCGAGCCGTGCTGAAGGCGAAGACCAACAGCCTCGATTCAGTCATGAGAGCCAGTAGCATCCGCTTCAGGAGGTCAGCGCTTGTCGAGCTGAAATTCCGGTGAATAGGTTATTTCAGATTTGGGTCTGTTTAATAGCGAGTGGCTTAAGCGAGGACTTATACTAATCGTTAATTCAATGCAGTCTTTATGTATAATGATGTAACTGTAATGATATCCTGGAGACTCGAATGTTAATTTTGCTTTACTAATTAAAACCGATCGTTCCCTTTTTCTTTCTTTTTCTCTTGTTTCCTATCATCGTTCCAAATTAATTGAGCCTCAAGCTCTTTATTGTGTTTTGAAAATTAAACAGACTGAAGCTGATTCGTCGTCAATATTGCGCCTATCAGGATGTTTATTTTTCTCTTTCTTTTTTTAGTTGCAAGAGAAACAAAGATAAAAGGATTTCATCATTTAGCAAATAATAGATAGATTAAATAATTAATATAACTATATACAACTAACTATAAAACTCATAATTAGTCCCAAACGAAAATCAGTATTTGAATCATCAATTCATATTCTCGGCTATAACCAACATCCGCAAAAAAACAGAATCAGAGTAGAAAAATAGATGGATAAAACTTCTCTTGGTTAGTAGTAGTACCAGACAGGAGTCCCAGGCAAGTCCGCTAACTTCTCATGACTTGGCATAAACTATTCCCGTCTCCCTTTTAGTGCCAGAGGGTTGCCCGTGTCATGTTACTGCAACATTCTCGTAGTCTGCACCAAAGTTACGTTTTTTTCTTTTCTTAGTTTTTGTCTCTTTTTTATAGTTTCGTATTAAACCGCCCCGATGATAGTCACCCTCGGCTCTGTTATTTCCAGCGACGCCACTCACTGATAAGGTTTATCTTGTTTATCGGCTGAATATTCAGCGACCGCCGGGTTATGCAGTGGGGGGGGGGGGAGGGGTACGACTTGGTCTCCACTTCTGATTTATGAAAACCTCACAGATCACAAGCGGGGTTTAGTAGGAGGGGTGGGGGAAGGAAGGGAGGGGTAAGGAGAGAGGGAGGAGGAGGGAGAAAAGGAGGGGAGGCAGAGAGGGGGAGGGAGGGAGGGAGGGAAGGAGAGAGAGAGAGAGAGAGGGGGGGAAGTGAGAGAGAAAGAGAGGGGGGAGGGAGGGAGGGAGAGAGAGAGAAAAAGAGAAGAGAGGGAGAGACAGAGACAGAAACGGGGACAGGCATATATATATAGAGAGAGTGGGAGGGAAGGATGGGACGAAAATAGAGAGGCAGAAAGACAGAAACAAACAGAGACAGTATGCCAACCAGACATGCGGGGAACGGAAAAGAGAGAAATACAGGAATAAAGGTAGACTAAAAGCCACTTTCTCATACTAAATATTTCAATAGATACTAAAATCAACGGAGGAAAATATCTACCTTATTCTACCAAGCCTTGAGGTCAGGTTGGGGGGTTTTAACGTGTTGTCTGTGGCGAGGCGGTTATCAGCAATGATCAGAATTGGGCTTAATGGGTAAAT
>NC_091560.1:26277272-26282272 GCF_042767895.1 Penaeus vannamei
CCTTTTCTTCCCCCTCCTTCTTGTCTTTCTCTTCCCTCCTTCTTTTTCTTCCTCCTTCTCCTCCTCATCCTTATTTTCCTCCTCCTCCTACCATTCCTCCTCCTCCTCCTCCTCCTCCTCCCTCCTCTTAATCCTCTTCTTCCTTATTTATCCACCCTGTCTCCTTTCCCTTCTCTATCCATCCCTAATTCTCTTCCCTTTCCTCCTCCTCCTTCTCTTCCTTTTCTATCCACCCCTTCTCCCTCTCCTTCTCTATCCACCCCACTTCTCTTCCTCCTCCTCCTTCTCCTCCTCCAATTCCCTCTTTATCCACACCTCCTCCTCTTCCTCCTTTATCTTCCTCCTCCTCCTTCTCTTCCTTCTCTATCCACCCCTTCTCCCTTTCCTTCTCTATCCACCCCACCTTCTCCTCCTTTCCCTATTCCTTCTTTATCTACCCCTCCTCCTCTTCCTCCTCCTCCTTCTCCTCCTCCTATTCCCTATTTATCACCTCTCCTCCTCTTCTTCCTTTATCTTCCTCCTCCTCCTCCTCCTTCTTCTTCTTCCTCCTCCTTCTCCTTCTCTTCTTCCTCCTCCTCCTCCTCTTCTTCTTCCTCCTCCTCCTTCTCTTCCTCCTCCTCCTCCTTCCCTTTATCCTCCTTCTCCTATTCCCTCTTTATCCACCCCTCCTCCTCTTCTTCCTTTATCCCCCTCACTCCGCTCCCCTCTCCCGCCTTCTTCCCCTCCTCTTCGTAATCACACACTGACCGGCCTTCACATCCCTGCGGGTTTCGCTCACTTCATAACCGCCTCTTGTTAAATCTCAAGTGACTCCTCCCCCCCCGCCCCCTCTCCCTTTCCCTTTCCCCGCCTCCCTCCTCCTCCACTGCCCCCTATGGTCTCTTCTCCCCTTCTGAATTATCATCATCCTCGTCTTTCTTTTCCTTCTTTTTCTTCACTTCCTCTTTCTTCCTCTCCTCCTTCTTCTTCTTTCTCTTGTCCTCGTCCTCATCCTCCTCTTCTTTCTTCTCCTCTTTCTTCCCCTCCTCATTCTCCTTCTTCCTCCCCCTCCCCCTCCTCCTCCTCCTCCTTCTCCTTCTTCTTCTTCTACTTCTTTTTCTACTTTTTTTTCTTCTTCTTCCTCTTCTTCTTTCTTCTTCTTCGTCTTCTTCTTCTTCTTCTTCTTCTTCTTCCTCCTCCTCCTCCTCCTCCTCCCTCCTCCTCCTACTCCTCCTCCTCTTCCTCCTCCTCCTCCACCACCTTCTCTTCCTCCTCCTCCTCCTCCTCCTCCTCCTCCTCCTCCTCCTCCACTTCCTCCTCCCTCCTCCTCCTCCTCCTCCTCCTCCTCCTCCTCCTCCTCCTCCTCCCTCCTCCTCCTCCTCCTCCTCCTCCCTCAGCTCCAATCACGCTCTGCTAATCCCATTCTCTATTATTCCCCTCCTCTCCTCTTTTACTTCTTTTAGTTACATCTCTCTCTCTCTCTCTCTCTCTCTCTCTCTCTCTCTCTCTCTCTCTCTCTCTCTCTCTCTCTCTCTCTCTCTCTCTCTCTCTCTCTCTCTCTCTCTCTCATTTCTCTCATTCTCACTCTCGCTCTCTCTCTCTCCCTCTCCCTCTCTCCCTCCCTCCTCCCTCCCTCCCTCCCTCCCTCCCTCCCTCCCTCCCTCCCTCCCTCCCTCCCTCCCTCCCTCCCTCCCTCCCTCCTCCCTCCCTCCCTCCTCTCTCTCTCCCTCCCTCCCTCTTTCTCTCTCTCTCCCTCTCTCTCCCTCCCTCCCTCTTTCTCTCTCTCTCTCTCTCTCTCTCTCTCTCTCTCTCTCTCTCTCTCTCTCTCTCTCTCTCTCTCTCTCTCTCTCTCTCTCTCTCTCTCTCTCTCTCTCTCTCTCTCTCTCTCTCTCTCTTTCTCTCATTCTCTCTCTCTCTCTCTCTCTCCCTCTCTCTCCCTCCCCTCCCTCCCTCCCTCCCTCCCTCCCTCCCTCCCTCCCTCCCTCCCTCCCTCTCCCCTCCCTCCCTCCCTCCTCCTCTCTCTCTCCCTCCCCCCCTCTTTCTCTCTCTCTCTCTCTCTCTCTCTCTCTCCCTCCCTCTCTCTCCCTCTCTCTCTCTCTGTCTCTCTCTCTCTCTCTCTCTGTCTCTCGCTCTCTCTCTCTCTGTCTCTCGCTCTCTCTCTCTCTCTCTCTCTCTCTCTCTCTCTCTCTCTCTCTCTCTCTCTCTCTCTGTCACTCTCTCTCTCTCTCTCTCTCTCTCTCTCTCTCTCTCTCTCTCTCTCTCGCGCGCGCCCTCGCTCGCTCGCTCGCTCTCTCTCTCTCTCTCTCTCTCTCTCTCTCTCGCTCTGTCGCTCTCTCGCTCTCTCGCTCTCTCTCTCGCTCTCTCCCTCTCTCGCATTCTCTCTCTCTCGCTTTCTGTCTCTCTCTCCCTCTCGCTTTCTCTTTCTCTCTCTCTCTCTCTCTCTCTATCTCTATCTATCTATCTATCTATCTATCTATCTATCTATCTATCTATCTTTCTTTCTCTCTCTCTCCCTCTCTCACTCTCTTTCCTTTCTCTCCCTATCTCTTTGTCTTTCCTATTCCCTCGCCCTCATCTTTTCTCTTTCCTCTCCCTACTTTCTTTCACTTTCCTTCTCTCCCTCTTCCCTCATTTCCCTCTTGTGAGCCATATCTTCAACAACATTAATTTACTGAAGCAGCCACTTGCTCCTCGTTTTCCATCTACTCCACTTAAGCCTCCCTCCCTCTCTTCTTCCCTCCCTCTCTTCCTCCCTCTTTCCTCTCTCCCCCTCTCTCCCATCGTTATTTCTGCTCAATTCTCGCTCCTCTCCCTTCTCCTCTATCCCTTTTCGTCTCCTCTCCCGTCCTTCTTCTTTCATATCCCTTCTTCCCTCTATGTTCTCCATTCTCTCTTCTTTCTATTTTTTATCCTGTGTTTGTTCCTCCTTACTTCATTTCGTTCTTTCCTCCCTCCACCCTTTTTCCCTATTCCTCCCTCGCCTCCTTTCTCTTTCCATCCTCCCTCTTCAGTTTTATTTCTTCCCTCCTTTCCTCCTCTCTCTTAACCCTGCATCTCCACCTTTCTCCTCTCAATCCTTTCTCTATCTCCCTTCTCTCCATATCACTCTCCTTCCTCCATTTCCCTCCTATCCCTTCTTCATCTCCCTCCTCTCCATCTCTTCCTCCTTTCCTCCTATCCTTTTCTCCCTCCATCCATCCATCTCCCTTCCTTTCCTCCCCCCATCCCTCCCTTCCTCCTTCCCTCCCTCCTTTCCCTCCGTCCTCCTTCCCTCCCCCATTCCCTCCCTCCTCCTTCCCCCCCTTTCCCTCCCTCCTCCTTCCCTCCCCCTTTCCCTCCCTCCTCCTTCCCTCCCCCTTTCCCTCCCTCCTCCTTCAGGGGGATATGTCAACGTAACTCTTGATAAACCCGTGATTATGGCCGCCTAAGTGGCAAACTTTTCGACCGTTAAATTAAAGATTTAGACACACCGTTATCCAAATGCCCGCGTGCGCCGGACACAAAATCGCGGCAGAAAAGGCGCAGTTAGTTAGTGGTTTTTTTTTTTTTTTAGGGGGGAGGGGTGTCTTTGTTTCGTGTTGGATGTTGTGACTTTTATGATGTGTTTATTGTGTTGGTTTATTTAGTGAGTTCTTGGTGTATTTATGTATTTACTGACTTCCTCTTCCTCCTCCTCCTTCTCTTCTTTTTCTATCCACCCGTTCTCACTTTCCTTCTCTATCCACTAGTGTTTTTTTTTTTTCTTTTTTCTTTTGAGGGGGGGATGTCTTTGTTTCGTGTTGTATGTTGTGACTTTTATGATGTGTTTATTGTGTAGGTTTATTTAGTGAGTTGTTGGTGTATTTATGTATTTATTGTGTTTTCTTTTCTCAGGGTGTTAGCAGTGCATGCTGGATCTGTGTGATTGACGTGTGCGTGCTCGTGTGCATATGCGCGTTCGTGTATGCGTTTACATCTGCGTGCACATGTGTGAGTGCATGTGTGACGGAGTATTTGCGATGATGCACAAGCGTGAGTGTATCGCGAACATCCATCTTGTGAAAGTGGAAAAAGGGTCACGAGGTGGAAGACATATCCAGTCGGCAGGTGGATGCAGACAGGTGGATGAAAAAAAAAATCAGTCAGCTTCATTCGGATTAGAACAAATTATCCTTAATGAGATTTCTGTTTATTTAACATCAATGGGTCCTTGAACAGTTTAATTTTCTCTTTCTACTGCTTCTTCTTCGTCTTTTCACTCCGTTTAATTTAATTTACGAGGTTTCTTTCACTGAATGTGGATGGATGAAATTACTGCAGACTAATGCAAGACTGGACACTTAATAATAATGAACCAGTTAATTTTAGATGACTCTTAATAATCCTTCAGCAAACATGACTTCCAGGTGGCCTGATATCCGGGCAGCGATATAGCATCACATTGCGCTAACTTTCAAAACATTAACAGCTATATATTTATGTTAGTTAGACAGGGAGACGGGAAGAAGGAAAGAGGGGGGACAGAGGGAGAGGGGGGGGGGAGACAGAGAGAGAGAGAGGGGGAAGGGAGACAGAGAGAGAGGGGGGGAGACAGAGAGAGAGTGGGGAGACAGGAGGAGAGAGGGGGACACGGAGAGAGAGGAGAGACAGGGACAGAGAGGAGAGACAGGAAGAGAGAGGGAAGCGAAAGAATGGAAATAACGAGCAAGGAACAAGAGAGAGAGAGATGAGATGGGGAGCAAAAGAGAGGAGAGTCGTGGAGCAAGAGAGAGAAGAGGAAGATGGGAAAGAGAAAGAGACAGTTTTTGCGCGTGTAACTATGTGCGTGTGATTTTTTTTTCTTTCTTTTTTTGCGTGTGCTTGTGCATGTATGTGTGTGTGTGTCTGTATGTATATGTGTGTCTATGTATTGTAGATACCTTTATAAATAACCATTGAATGCATTCGTATTGTTGACGCGTGTCCCCGCCCTAGCAAGTCTCTCTCTCTCTCTTCCTCTGTCTGTCTGTCTGTCTCTCTGTCTCTCCGTCTCTCTCTCTCTC
>NC_091560.1:26294772-26297272 GCF_042767895.1 Penaeus vannamei
TTATCATTATCATAATTTTTATCATTATTATGATCATTATGATCTTTACTACTATCACCATTATCACCATTTATATTATTACCATTTTCTATATTAATAATTCAATTTTTTATCATTTTTATCATGATTATTATCCTTATAATTATTATCATTAAGACCATTGCCGTTATTATTAGTAATAGTATTATCTATTTTCATTCATCATTATTATCATTATCATTATCATCGTCATTGTTATTATTGCCATTATTATTATTATCACTAACATCATTATTCATAAAAGCAAGAGAGAAATAAGAGTAGAAAATATAGTTCATGGGTGGATATAAAAAGTAATAATAAAAAATTAAAGTTGATATTCAGACAGAACTCAGAGTCAGAAACCAAGTAAGGAAGAAACATTAAGAAATAAAAGTAGAAAATGCAGTTCTTGAGCAGACATAACTCAGGGTAAGGACTATGCAAGGAAGAGCTAACAGTAGAATATATAAGTTCGTTCTCTGAGTTATGAGAAGTGCAAGGGAACCAAGCAAGGAAGACAAGTAGAAAGCAAAGTTGGTGAGAAGGGTTGGGACTAAGCAAGGTAGAAAAAAAGCAGAATGTACAACCTCGTTCTCCGAGTTATGAGAAAAGCAAGAGAGAAATAAGATAACAGATAACACTCGGGGTTAGGAGTCAAGAAAGGAAGAAATAACAATACAAAAATAAAAGTTGGTAAGCAGAGAACTCAGGGTTAGGTGCTGTTAGTAGAAATATAGTTCGTAGGTAGATAGCATTCTGAGTTAGGAATCAAGAAGGGAAAAAAATATTAGTAGAAAATATAGCTCTTATGTAGATAGTATTCTGAGTTGGGAGCAAAGAAAGGAAAAAAAATAATAGTAGAAAATATAGTTCGTTGGTAGACAATATTCTAAGTTAGGAGTCGAGAAAGAAAAAAAATGATAATATTAGAAAATATAGTTCGTAGGTAGACAGTATTCTGTGTTAGGAGCCAAGAAAGGAAACAATTGTAGAAAATATAGTTCGTAGGTGGACACTATTCCGAGTTAGTAGCCGAGAAAGAAAAAAATAATAACAGAAAATATAGTTCGTAAGTAGACAGTCTTCTAAGTTAGAAGCCAACAAAGGAAAGCAATAATGGTAGAAAATATAGTTCGTAAGTAGACAGTACTGGGGGGGGGGGGGGCTGAGGCATTACTGTACCCGTTCCATTGCGCTCTCCTGCTACTTAATATTTAACAGAAAACGATAATTTGCATACATCAGAGGTCGTAAAAGGTTGTTCAAAGGAGATTGTTGTACAGTCTGTAATCAGAAATGTGTTGGAGCAGTTTTAAAATTTTCATCAGTTTATTCTCATTAGTGCTATTTGTTAATGTAGATATTTGATTTCTTTATATCATTGATATTTTACTTACTATCATTCGCATTAATATGACAAACATCATTATGATTTATTTCTTGATATACACATTTTCGTGTAATTATTGTTATTAAGTATTAGTATCATCATCGTCTCTTTCATTATCATTGTTTATTTTGCTATCATTATTATCATCATTATTGTCATTATTGTCGTTATCAAATTCTGGTTATCATGGTCCTCATCATCACCAGTCATCACCACCATCGTCATCACCACCACTACAACTATCACCATCCACCATCATCACCAACACCATTATCACCATCATCATCCACTGTCATCACCATCATCATCACCAACCCCTATTACCATCACCATCATTCGTACCACCACTCTTTATCATCACCATCATCACCACCACCCCCTATCACCATCATCATCCACTGTCATCACCATCATCATTTATCACCATCACCTTCCACTGCCATCACCATCATCCTTACCACCACCCTTTATCATCACCATCATCACCACCACCCCCTATCACCATCACCACCGGCACCACCCCTTATCACCATCACCATCATCAAAATCACCATCATCGCCGTCACCAAAATCACCATCATCATCACCAAGACTATTATCATCATCGCTACCATTATTCATCACTACCTTCAACATTTCTCCATTATAATCATAGCTACTGTTATTTATTGTCATTATTACTGTTGCTTTTACCATCATCATTATTATCCCCATTATTACCTTCAATGAACGGAGGAGGAAATGTTTTGACAGTTTATCGGTCGGTTTTTAATTAGCAGGCAAGCTAAAGCGAAAGGTTATTGGCAGATTGTGCAGGTGCAGAAGAGATTGGCAAAACTCTTAAGAAGATAAGAAATAGAGATAAAAATAATGATAAATGAATAGAAAGAGAGAGAGAGAGAGAGAGAGAGAGAGAGAGAGAGAGAGAGAGAGAGAGAGAGAGAGAGAGAGAGAGAGAGAGGGGGGGAAGGAGGGAGGGAGAGGGGAGAGGGAGAGGGAGAGGGAGAGGGAGGGAGGGAGAGGGAGGAGAGAGAGAGAGAGAGAGAGAGAGAGAGAGAGAGAGAGAGAGAGAGAGAGAGAGAGAGAGAG
>NC_091560.1:26304772-26312272 GCF_042767895.1 Penaeus vannamei
AAGAGAAGAAAGGGAAAATGAGTAAGAGAGAGTGAGGGAAATGCGGACAAAAAAGGTGAGAGGTGAGAGGGAGGGATGAAGGATGGGAAGGAGGGAAGGAGGTTAAATGGGAGGGAAGTAGGTCAAGAAGAGAGTCGATGAGTAACGGAGAAAGTGAGATGGAGGGACGAAGGGCGAAAGGAAAGAGAGGAAATTGGAAAGTTTGAAGGAGAATGAGAGAGACAGAGAGGGAACGAGCGGTAAGTTGAGAATGTGCGCGCGAATATCTAAAGAAAGAGATAAGTGTATCTGAAAGAATGAACAAGTACCACTTAAAGTGAAAAAGACAATAAGATACAATTCCTAAAGGAGAACAGAGGTTGGCTAGTTGCGAAACTATTCGTATTTATTCGTGTATACAAGTTCAGATCAAGACGGACTCAAGAAAACATTACAATTACTCCTAGTTGCAGTAGCAAGTACTATAACTCTTATTATCCTTATCTTTATCTTTACTATTGTTATCATTTCTTTTATCATAACTGACGTTGTAATCAATTATTTTTTTCATAATCATTATCAATAATTATTTTTCTCATTAGTTTTTTTTCCTCATTGTTCTTATTGTTATTGTTATCATAGTCATTATTTCTATCATTATTCTTATTATATTGTATTACTATTATTATCATTATCTTCGTTCTTATTATCATTACTGTTATTATCATCTTTACTATCACTGTTATTAGTTTTATAGTTATTGCTCCCATCATATTTCTCTTCCTATTATCATCTTTATCATCGTCATTATTATCATTCCATTACTATTAGTTATTTTCATCATCAATATTGTTATTGCTGTTGTCATTGTTATTACTATTATTATAATTATCATCACCATTATTACCCTTTTTAATCAGTTACTATTAATTTTATTATTATTACAATTATTATTATCATTATGATTATCATTATGATTATCATCATTAATATTATCATCATTATTATCATTTTATAGATTATAATTTTCCTTATCATCATTACTATTAATGTTATTATTATAATCATTGCCATTACCGTTATTATTATTACTATTATCATTATCATTTTTATTTTCATCATTATCTTTATCATCATCATAATCATTATTATTATATCATCATTATTACCATTATCATTATTATCACCATTATCATTGTAATTATTATTGTTACTATTGTTATTATCATTATTTATTATTGTTATTATTATTACTATTACCATCATCAACATTATTTCATTATCATTGTTACTGTCACTGCTATTATTATTTTATTCATTATTTTTGTCATTTTTAATATTATTTTCATCATTATTATTATCATTAATTTTGTTGTTGATGTTTTTGTCATTACTATTAGCTTGATCTACATTCGCTCGAGAAGCACCTACGTCGTGGAAAAGGCCGAAAAGCTCACCCTAAGAGACGCCCACTCCAGTGTCTGCCAAGCCGAAGAGCTTCCCCTGAAGGGGATGAAGCTGTATACCTCGGGATAACTCCTCGAGTATGGCAGCTTCCTCCTCACTGATGACGAAGGAAGTCGACCCTGCTGGACCTCTTAATAGGATTCAGTACGACCGTGAATTCCTACTTGGACTTCGGGGTCACCCGGTCTCGCTCAGGAAGTACCCGTCTGTTCACAAAGTTCAGTAGATGGTACTCGTCATCCCCATCTGGACAGACCACGAGGGCAAGCTGAAGAAAGCAAAAAACGCATGGAGGCCGTCTTTTCATGAGGCGAATGTGGAGGATGAGGCTGCAAAGACTGCGGAGGTGAAGAAGATGAGGGTTATTCTAAATGAATTAACACGTCAGAGAGCTAGGCATCGGCAGCACAGAAAGGCTGTCAGCGGTCGTTGATCTTATCTTCGAGAAGGCTGTAGATGAGTAAGCCTTTTCCCTTACGTTCATTTGTGCAAAGTGCATTCCGAAATATCTGTCCAGGACTCCAACAGCAGTGAAAGAACACAATGTTTTCCGAGACATTCTCCAAAGGGGTCAGAAGGAATTCGAGAAAAATAATATGAAGGAATTCCTGGCCACCAGAGAACAACTCCTCAGCGAGTGTTCTGATCCTTTGCAAACGCAAGAGCTGAAGTTAGAACTGGCCAGCGAAAAGCCCAAGCTCAGAAGGTCTTTGGGCATTCGTCGCAGAACTGCACAATCTACAGCTTTTATATTCGCCAGTTGTGATGCTTATCATCGGTACACTCTTGGAGAGAAGAAATAGTGTCCCTCGAATGCCTCTGCAAGTTACTCACGACGGCTAAGTAAGCTCGAGGCACAGTGCCTTGATGTCCTTGACTTGAGGCGAAAGAAGTGGGATCCAAGAAGAAGCACCAGGAAGCGGAGCGAGAGCATTCCTGCCCGAGAAGTCCACAGGAGCACACACACACACACTGACGTACAGACATACAGACGCAGACATTCAGACACACGCACACATTGATGTACATACACTAACGCACACACGCGCGCGCGCGCGCACACACAAACACTACAGTACAGACACAGACGCATACATTCAGACACATGCACATACTATGTACACACACTAACGCACACACATACACACACACTCACTCACTCACACTACCGTGCAGACATATAGACGCACATATTCAGATACACTGATGTACACACGAGGTCGCAGCAGGATCAGCGGTGCCTTCCTTGGGAACAAAGATGAGGAAAATTATCAGTTGTCTGCTCTGCATGGCACTCGGCCTCGTGGCCCTCAACGCTTATTACCTCGTTTGGGAGAAGGAAGTCGCCGTCGAGGAGCAGTTTCTGGAGATCCAAGAAATTACAGCGCTGATCCCGCGATGGTTCCACTCCATGGAAAATGTCGCCGACCTCCTGTGCGCCCTCCCGCCGCAGCCATGGTGCGTATCGCGATTTGTCCAGCTTCAGCGACAGAAGGATTGCAATGAGGTGTTGCTGCGGAACCTCCGCTCCTTCGCTGAGACAGCGGAAGCCGAGACAACGGCCGTGGACGGCGCCCTCATCGTCCTCTGGATCCGCCGCGCCCTGACCAAGGCCCGTTCCGTGGCACAGGCTGAAACCAAGAAGCTTTGTGAGAAAAAAAAATCCTCAAGAACATCTAAGGAAGAAGCCACCCAAGATTCTGCTTCTCCGGTCTAGGAAGCTTCTGCTTCTACGGTCTAGGAAGGGGTTTCTTCTCCGGTTTAGAAAGAGGTTTCTGCTCCTCAGATTGAAGAAGATATTTCCGTTTCTCCAGTCCAGGAAGAGGTTTCCTCTCTTTCAGTTGAGGAGGCTCCTGCTTCAGCGATCGCCTCACTGGCCTCGTGCGACCTGGAGGATGACGTGGAGTTTGCGGCCCAGATTTATGATGTGATGGACTTCGTGGTCCAGGACATCCACTCCGCTCCCGTGAAGCTTTTCCCCGTGGTGCAGCTCTCCGCTAACGCCGCCGTTAGTCTGCCCCTGTACGTCGCAGAGGACCGCCGGCGATTCTTCCAGCAGGTTGACAAGACCGCGGAGAAATTCAAGGTGAAGCTGGTCAGGCCCCACGCCTGCAATCTCGTAGCGCCCTTCTTCGTCAAGGGTAAGGAAGAGGCCTCTAGCGCCTACGTTTTCCATGTGAAGGCCTTCGTTGATGGCAAGGAGAACCTGCTGATGCCAGTCCAGTTCCGTTGACTTGCAGCCCTTGATGAAGGCCAAGCAGGCCCCGGGCATTTAGTTTGAGATGCCGTCCTAGGAGGAGCTTTCGGAATCCTGCACGCTCGTCGGCAAAGCAAAAAAAAAAAGCGCAGATGCTCAAGAAGCTCGAAGAAATCGAAAGCCAAGTCCGCAGCTCTGAGACGGCCTCCCCCGGCTTCGTGCCCGTGCACTACGGCAAGGCCATCGGCAAGGGCGGCGCCCAACTCAAGTACATCCAAGAGAAAAACGATGAGCACGTCAGCGTTCCCAAGGACAAGGAGGGGCTCATTGCTGTCTCGGGCAAGTCTGCCAATGCACTGTGCCATCAAAGAGCTGGATTAGCGTGTTCCTCCCGGTGAGCATTCATCCCGAGGACCTCGGCATTGCCATAGGAAAGGGCGGAAGCCACGCCGCTAAGGTCAAGGAAGAGTTCGGGGTCGACCTCGCGAGCACCCTGAAGTCCCGCGAGCACCCCGAAAACCCGCTGGTGGTGTTATTATTGTTTCTATTACCATTATTGTTATTATTATTACAATTATTGTTAGTCATTATTATTATGGTCAGTATTATTATTATAGTAATAATAGTAGTAGTAGTAATAGAAGTAGTAGTATCATCAGCAGTATCCTTTTACTTATGATTATTACTATTGTCAGTATCATTATCACTATCATTATTATTATGATCATTCTTATTATTTTTATTACTGACTAGAAACATTCATAGAACATACCTCCGCCAAAGCAATAGAGTCGCCTAATGCAATAGAAATATTGGTGACGTTACCTCTTACGGACGTTACCAGTGTGCTTGAGAAAGGTGATTTTAATGTAATTCTTCTAATGTGAACATTTTTACTGCATCAGTGACCCTATTGCCTTGGCGGGTGTTCGGTCACTGAGTGCTTTTAGGTATTAATATCATCATTATTATTATTATTATTATCATTATCATTACTATTACTACTATTATCGTTACCATTACTATTATTATTGTTGTTGTTGAAATTATTATTATTGTTATACTTATCATCATTATTATCACCATTATCATTTTTATCATTATTACTGTTATGGTTGTTATCATTATTATTATGATTATCATGATTTTGACAATAACAAATATATTTTCATGATATACTGCACGACAGATAAGTTTTGTTATTAATGAAACGAATCTTACAAACCAACATTTTCAGGTTAATATGTCTGAATGTTTTGATCCTATCTTACTTAGGTAAGATACATCATGAAGCCTGTTAATGAAATATCTATCAATTGTCGTCATTTCTTTATTGAAAAAAATGATTTATGACTTTGCTTCCTTTCGCTCTTGTCAGCCTGCCTGCCTGCCTCTCTCTCTCTCTCTCTCTCTCTCTCTCTCTCTCTCTCTCTCTCTCTCTCTCTCTCTCTCTCTCTCTCTCTCTCTCTCTCTCTCTCTTAGATCTATCTATCCATCTATCTATATTTCTGTCTATCTGTCTTTCCATCCATCTATCTACCTATCAATCTATACGTTTGCCAGTCTGCCATGCTGCTTTTTTATCTGTCAATGAATCTGTCGCGGTTAGCTCAGTTATAGATCTCAGCATAATAGAGAATTATTAAGATGCTTAAACTCTACGGACTGCCCCGCCACTTTTTATTATGACCCAAATAATTCTCTTCCTTTGTGGCAGCGTCATGGACCGATGTAGGTCAAGGCAATTTGGCCAAAAAGGGAATTTAATAACTGAGTCACAAGCAACCGATTTACCTTTGTCTTTTCTGGTGTGTGCTCTCTACTTCATAAATTCATCAGCATAAGTATACATAATCATACCTCTTCATGTACGTGCATGTGTATACATTTGTAGATGTGTGTGTGTGTGTGTAAGTACGTGTACGCGTATGTGTAAGTGCGTATATGTATATGTGTGAGTGTGTGTATGTGTATGTGTGAGTGTATGTGTATGTGTGATTGTGAGTGAGTGTATGTGTGAGTCCGTGTATATGTAGGTGTGAAAGCATGGGCGTCTATGTGTGAGTACGTTTGCGTGTATGTGTGAGTGCGTGTGCGTGTATGTGTGAGTGCGTGTATTAGTATGTTTGAGTACGTATCTGTGAGTCCGTGTATATGTAGGTGTGAATGCGTGGTCGTGTATGTGTGCGTGCGTGTACATGTATGTGTGTGCGTGTGTGCGCGTGTAGCAAGCACGACCGTAGTTACGTGTAAACTTGCGTGCGGCCATGTGGATGTTCATGAAAATTCCTTTGTACATTTATTAAAAAGAATGAAATAAAAAACAATAATCAGCTTTCACTTAAAATTCACTTTGTTTTGGGCAAGTGTTTCACTTCGTTTGGGCCATTACCATTGCAATTATATATATTCCTTGTAAATGTAAAGGTTTTCTCTTTTACTGCACTTTCACTTATTGAAAACAAACTAAAGGGAAAATAAAGTATAATTGGAAAAGAAGAAATAACAAAGGTGAATTACGGTGTTTTATTAGGAGAGTGGCAGCGTACTTATACAACAAACCAGTATAATCATCTTTACCTTTTAATATCGGCACAGGTCACTGGTGGGATCCGCTGACGTAGTCATGACCGCTATAAAAATTTAAAATGGCATAGAATACATAAAAATACAAAAGGGCGACAGCGTGTCGTCCTGGCGAGCCCCAGCTTGCCCTCTGTCTGTCTCAGGTGTGTCTGTTCGCCGAACTTCCCTCAGGTGCGCTCCGTCACTGCGGCAATAGATCGCACGCCACTCGATGATTGTTCTGCGCAACTATTTGTGACTCCTTTCTAATTGTTTAAGATTGTAATTTCAAAAGTTTTTCTCGCAACACATATGTTCGTTCTCGAGTTCATTCTGATGCCTTGCTCAGGTGTTTCGTCTGCACCCAAGTTCTTGTGCTCCACGCGGTTCTGTTGCTTCACCTCATCATTGGATTTATAGTTTATAGTTGCAATTGTTCGTTCGTGCATTTTCATTTGCAAAATTGATCACGGCAGATCGATTGATCAATTTATCAATTTATTTGTCTACCTTTATCCATATATCTGTCTGTCTATACATTTCCCTGTTTATCTGAGCATCTCATTTACTATATGCCCTTCTATCTATCGATCAAACTGGCACACTATCTAATTCATTATGCAATGTTATATATACTATTTACGGAACGAAGGATATCAACATACATTTAAAGGAAAGATTTTCTGTTTGTTAGAATATAATACAAGTATTATTTTTCCTTACCAGTTCCTGACTCAACATAACTGTTTGTATTAGTAAAAGATAAAATTCACATCTAGAATTGGAGCAATATTATTAGCGACAAAGCTTTCTGTCTGAATAGCTCGCTGACTGAGATTTGTCCGATTAATCTTATTGATAAATCTTATTGATTAAAATCCTTGGAACGAAAAGTCTGCGAGACTTACTGATGGGAAAAAACATATATATCGTTTGAAGATATTAAGGCGCAGAGTGACAAAGGAAGCACCAGATTTTGAAGCCTTTGATGTCTAGTGCATGTCAGTGTGTCTTTGCGCACGTCTACATTTGTGTGTGTGTGTGTTGGATAGAAAAAAGGAAGAAGGGAGAAGAGATATACAAACATACAGACAGACTGACAGAGAGGAGAGAGTAGAGAGAGAGAGACAAACAGACAGAGAAGAGAGAAAGAGACAAACAGACAGAGGAGAGAGAAAGAGACAAACAGACAGAGAAGAGAGAGACAGAGAAACTGACAGATAGACAGATAAACAGACAGACAGCTAAACTAGACAACCAGACAGATAGAAACAGAGAGAAAGATGGAGAAC
>NC_091560.1:26317272-26319772 GCF_042767895.1 Penaeus vannamei
AAGTGGATAAGGAAAGGAAAAAATGTGAAAACGGGAAACGAAGAAGAATGAGAGAGAAAAAACAAAGACCAAAGAAAAGAAAAAGACAAACACGAAATGAAAGAAAAAGGCAGAGAAATGAAACAGAAAAGTTGATGAAATAAAGTTTTTTGCGACCTAAAAAAAGCGAGAAAAAGCTGTTGTAACTTGCAAAGTCAAAATTTTGTGTTTTGTTTACTTTTTGTGTAATGATTTTTTGCAAATGAATTACCTTCGTTTATTTTTCATACCACCGATGAAACTAGTAATTATAATAATGATAATAACAATAATAATGATAATGATAAAAGTATAATGATGATGAAGATGAGAAAAATAACATTAATAACAGTGATGGTAATGAAAATGATGTTGATGATGATAATGATACTAAGGAAGATAATGATAATGATTATAATGATGATGGTGATAATAATGCTAGTAATAATAATAAAAATGTTGATAGAAATTATCATAATAGTGATAATAATAACAATAACAGCAATAACGATAGCAATAATGATTGCAATAATAACAATGATAATAATGATGATAAAAATAATATCAATACAAGAATAGTAATGATGATGAAAATGATAATAACAAAAATGATGGTGATGCTTATAATCATTGTAAAAATGTTAAGGATCATAATGATAAAGATAAAGATGATGATAATTATGACAATGATAGTAATAGCAATAACAATAGTAATGATGTTGATGATAAAATAATAGTTAATAATAATAGTAATAAAAATGATAATTAGTATTATTATCATTATTATTGTTATTATTATTATTATCATTATTATAATGATAATAATAATAATGATGATAATAACAACTACTACTACTAATAATGGTAAAAATGATAATAAAAATAATGATAATAGTAGTAATAATAATAATAATAATTATGATAATAATAATAATGATAATGATAATAGGGATAGTATTGACAGTAATAGGAATATCAATAATAATATTTATGGTAAAGATAATGATGACAACGGTTATGAAGATGATGATGACGATGATACTGATAATAGCAGTAATGATAACAATAGCGATAATAGGAATGATAAGGATGAAAATAATAATGATAATGTTAATTGTACCTGTAATAATGATAATGTTATTAATGATGATGATAATGATAATCGTGGTTATAATAATGATTAATTACTATTAGTGTTGCTATTAATATTGTTGTTGTTGTTGATATTACTATCATTATCATTATTATCATTATTATTATTGTTATCATCATTATCATCATTATCATTGTTATCATTATTATTGTCATCATTATTGTTTTCATCATTATTATCACTATCATTATCATTATCAATGTTGTAGCTATTGTTATTATTTCTATTAGTATCATAATTACTATCATTTTTTGTAGTTGTTGTTTTGAATATCATTGATACTACCGTTATCATATCTTCACTATCATCATCATTTTTAGTATGATCATCTTTGCCATTTTCATCACTGTTATTTCAGTCATAATTATCACCTTAGCCTTTTTTATCATTGTTATTATTTCACTCCTGTCACATTTGTCCTTATCATCATCATAGCTGTTGATCGAATTGTTCTTATGATTGTTGCTGTTGTTATCACTAGAATGATAACAGTGATAACACCACCACTATCAACAACAACAGCAACATACACAACATAAACAACAACAACAGCAAAAACAACAAAACATTAACAACAACAACAGGACCAGCAACAACACCAAAAGCAACAACAATATCAATAACAGCAACAACAACACCAATAGCAACAGCAGCAGCAGCAGCAACAACAACAACAACAACAACATAAACAACAACAACAAAAACAACTTTAAGTTCATCTCATCGAAAGCAAAAAAATTGGAGCCTCGTCCTCCAGCTCCCAACACGAGCTCTGTTCACTAATGGCTATATTATCTTTGTTCCTTTTTTCTGTCCTTCGAGAGTGTTTGAAGGCGGAAGAGAAATCACAAACATGATGTTGTTTTGTTATGAAGAGAAGCGACATTTGGAGATGGGGGTTCTTTTTTATTTATTTCTTCTGTGTGTGAGTGAGTGTGTGTGTGTGTGGGTGTGTGTGTGTATGTGTGTGTGCGTGTGTGTGTGCGTGTGTGTGTGTGTGTGTGTGTGTGTGTGTGTGTGTGTGTGTGTGTGTGTGTGTATGTGTTTCTGACATTCTTTCTCTCTTCAGTGTGTGTTTTTTATCTCTGTTTCTGTGTGTGTGCGCGTATTTTTTCTCTTCTGTGTGTGTGTGTGTGTGTGTGTGTGTGGTTAGAAATGGTTTCATAGGAAAGATGTACATGACAATTACTGATATTATTTCTATCATTATTGGTAATTGTTGATATTCTGATTAATTCTCCTTGCAGTTGTACCTGTTGCTGTTATTACACATTAGTATAATTATGAAAGCTATCTCATCTATTTCATTTACCATTTCTTTATTGCTGT
>NC_091560.1:26327272-26329772 GCF_042767895.1 Penaeus vannamei
GAGACGAGAATATACCCCCACGTGTTACCATTTCAAAGCTCCTCCAAATGCCCTCTTGCCTGCTGGAAAGTCCCTTCTCTCTCTCAACATACCCTCATCCACTTAGCTCTACCGCTGCCTCCTCCACCTTCCGACCGCCGGCATTCTTCCACCTGCAATGATCATATTTCAAACGTCAACTGAGACTCCTCCACTTCGACTCGCGAATCTGTTAAAATGGAATCTGTATGTCGAGGGCCACTCGAGGAGGAGGAGGGTGACACGTCCAATTAGAGACTGAACGCTGATGTGCGAGAGAGGGAGAGAGAGAGAGAGAGAGAGAGAGAGAGAGAGAGAGAGAGAAAGAAAGAGAGAGAGAAAGAAAGAGAGAGAGAGATAGAGAGAGAGAGAGAGAGAGAGAGAGAGAGAGAGAGAGAGAGAGAGAGAGAGAGAGAGAGAGAAAGAAAGAAAGAAAGAGAGAGATAGAGGGGATATAGATAGATAGATAAAGAGAGAATCAGAATCAGAATCAAATAATTTATTTAGTCAAATACAATACATCAATAAAAATACAACATATTACACTAGTGGTATGGCTGAGCCCTCCAGGAGTGAAACTCCCTTAGGAAGGCCTCTTGAACTATCAATCAATAAAAACTAGAAAGAGAAATCAGGACATAATGTAAATAAGTAAACTAATCATACAAATACTGAATGACATTGTACATAATGATATTAAAGGAAATTACACATGCACACACATACCTACATACACATGCACTCATATACATACTCATATAGAAACATGGACATATACATATATAGATACACATACATATATGTATAGATATATACATACATACATATGCATACATACATATATACATATACATATATACACACAGACATACACATATATATACTTAAATACACAAATAATCACAGTATAGGAGGAAATACAAAGATGCAAGAGCAAATAATAGAAAAAAATGTAATATAAATGAAGTACAGTTAAACATTATATGATATACTGTGATAACAAATAACATTTCAGTGACCGTTTAAAAGATGACAAAGTTGCTACTTTGTACAGCTACGTACATCATCAGGGAGAGCATTCCAGAGAGTTGGGCCATGATACAGTATACATGATTTAGATTGATCAGACTACATGAATGGAACATCTAGCATATCATTGCCTCTTAGGGGATATCTGTCGTTAGTTCTGTGATGAAACATGTCATTACTTTGGGAATTTAGGCTTTTAAAAACAAAGAGTGCACAGCAGTAAGTATTAATTTCCTTGATTTTTAGAATTCTAAGATTTAGGAAGGCTTCGTGAGCGTGATCATTTCCTCTAAGACCCAAGATGCTACGCACAATTCTTTTTTTTTGGGGGGTTATATGTAAAGGTTTAAGTGAGGTAGAGCATGTAGCTCCCCAAATAGTTTGCCCATAAATAAAATGTGGGTATACCAATGTGTAGTATATTTTTGCAAGGCTTTCAAGGGTAATGTTTTGCGCAGTTGAGGAAGAAGTCCATAAAGTTTGTTTAGTTTAGATGCTACATTGCCTATGTGTGTTTTCCAATTTAACTGAAAATCAATGTGAATCCCAAGGAACTTAGTATGAATAACCCTTTTGATTGGGGCATTGCGACAGTGACATGAGGTAAAATAGGAAGCATATTTTTATTTCTATGAAAAATTATATAATGTGTCTTGTCTACATTCAGGGTAAGCCTTTTTAGAGTCATCCATCTTCTTATGTTTATCATTTCACTGTTTGTGGTGTTGATTAAATCTATAATGGAGTGCCCCGAGTCGTAACAGCGAGTATCATCAGCACAGAGAGTGAAGCTCAGACAGCTCGCATTGACAATATCATTGATGTAAAGAAGGAACAGAATGGGTCCCAAGATGGAGCCCTGTGGGACTCCATGAGCGATAGTTCTTTTACAGGATTTGCAGTCATTGAAAACTAAATACCGTGTGCGGTTTGACAGATACGAAGCGAACCAAGCATGTACATTCCCTTTTATACCATAATGGTATATTTTTTTTCAAAAAGAATTCAATGGTTGACCGTATTGAATGCTTTGGAAAGGTCTAAGAATGTAGCAAGAGTAAATTTACGACCATCAAAAGATTTTAAAGTTTCATTTGTGAAGTCTGAAACCGCTAATTCAGATGATTTGTCCTTCAAGAAACCATACTGACAATTGCTGATTATATCATTTTCATAAAGAAAATCATGTAATCTAATAGACATTATTTTTTCAAAGATTTTGCTAAAAGCTGTTAGTATGGAAATTGGGCGATAGTTATTTAGGCAAGGGGTGCCAGTCTTCAACATGGGATAAACTTTGGCAATCTTAAGTTTCATGAGAAATACTCCCATACTAAATTATATGGTAATTACATGTTTCAGGGGCTTAAGAATGCAAGGAAGTATTTTCTCAATAATGTTGATGGTAATGCAGTCGTCCCCTGGAGAGGAAGTTTTAAGGCTATATACAACA
>NC_091560.1:26339772-26342272 GCF_042767895.1 Penaeus vannamei
GGAACTACTGTGTTGCCATTAGATCAATTCTAGTGTCCATGGACGGTAAATCAGCTTCCATGAGGAGGTGATGACCTTTGTCCACTTAGGTGCACCTAGAATTATCTTGGCTGCTTCGTTTTGTATTGTTTCCAGTTTTTCTTTTAATGTTGTGCTAGAAGCGATGAGGACGACAGATGCATAGTCAATAATAGGATGGACAGCATGTACATAGAATGATCTTAGTACTTTGTGTCCTGCTCCTATGTGTCTCCCTGTCATGACTTTCATGACTGACAGTCTTTCCTTGGTTCTGTCAAGCAGGTATTGGATCTCCTTTTTGAAAGTGAGTGTGTGTCCTATCCATACACCAAGGTATAGATAGTCCTTCACACATTCCAGATCCATACCCTGTATAGTGAGTTTTTTGTTTCTGACATTGGTTCTCAGAGCCATTGCTTTGGATTTTGCTGCTGATATTTTTAGACCCGTCCTACAACACTCTTCAGACACCAGGTTCAGACAACGCTGAGCTCTAGTTAGGCAGTGATTGCCAGAGGCTATGATTGCCAAGTCATCTGCATAAGAGATGATCTTGCATCCCTCTGGCAGGTGAATGTCGAGTATTTTGGACATGAGGGTATTAAACAGGGCTGGACTAAGAACCCCTCCCTGAGGAGTTCCATTTTCAAGTGGCATGTGCTGTGAGAGGTGGCCTTGAAATCTGACATTTGCTGACCTGTTTTTAAAATAGTCAGCTATCCAGGCCAAGAGTCTGCCTTTGACTCCTTTGTGGATTAGGGTCTCTTGAATGGCAAGCGGACTTGCCAGTTCAAAAGCCTTCTCCAGGTCAAGGAAGACAACCACGGCGGGCGAGGTGCAGATTGTGCTTGAGTGTGGAAATGCTATGAGCAGTGCTCTTACCCCTTGTGAACCCGTGCAGGTATTCATGAGGAGGACCCGTTTTCCATCAGAGCCTGTTGAGTACCATCTTCTCAGCTGTTTTACCCAGGCAGCAAGTCTTTCTGGATTTAAGTTTTGTCGTTTTTCTCTCATCATTGGAGGCAGATTGTTGGTGCTGGTTCTGGCTGAGAACTCAAGCACCAATCTGTTAGCCTCTGATTGTGGGTCATGATGAGTGCATTTCGGGACTTGGCGGCTTGTCGCTTGCCTGACCCGTTTCCACAACTATGTAAGGCTGGTCTGGTGCCCAAAAGTTTGGCACCATTCCAGCCATTTTTCCTGCCTTACTCTGTTGGCAGTTTGCTTGGCATCCACGACAGCTTCCCTCAACAGGGCCAGATTGTCGGGAGATCTTTGCCGTCGGAAGGCAAGGGAGAGTAAGCGGCATAAGAGGAAAAGGAGGAGAAGAATTGGGAACCACGGGACAGGAGAACGGAAGTGAAGGGAGGTCAGATCAGGTTGAAGGATCAGGCGGTCTCTGTGACGGATGACCGGCATAAGGGAGGAGACGAAGGATGTGGGAAGCGAGGAGGCTGTCGGCAGGAGAGAAACCGCTGTTCAAGTTGAAATTGGGCAGCAGCTTAATCAGAGAAAGATTCCACCAGTCTGCGGACATGGACATCAGCGGAAGGGAAGAGAATGCTGCATCTTTCCAGTCCATCTGATGGTCAGTGTCCCACTGATGCCAGAAGAGGGCGTTGTTGCTGTCCCCTGGATACAGCGTACTTATGCTGAGACAGACGCTTAGTAAGACTGGCGCCTGTTTCACCAAAATACTGCTTATCCCAGGAGGCACACGGAACAGCATAGGTGCCCACCTTCGAGGTAGAGGGAGGGCAGGTGTGAACCAGGTTACGACGGAGAGTATTCACCTGGCGAAAGGAGAGTCTGCAGTTGAGAGACTGCAGGGGCCGACGGAGGGAGTAGATCTCGGTGTAAGGCAGGCTGAGGACAGGCAGGTGAGGAGACTCATTGGGAGGGGAGTCATGGTAGAAGGTACGTCGTGCCTCTGTGTGTGTGTGCACATACATACATATATATATATATATATATATATATATATATATATATATATATATATATATATATATATATATATATATGTGTGTGTGTGTGTGTGTGTGTGTGTGTGCGTGTGTATACACATACATATATGTCTGTATATGTGTGTGTGCGTGTGCATGTGTGAAATTCATGTTGAACAGATTGCAATAGGAACAACGAAGGGAAGGGCAAGAAAACACACGAATATGCCGAAGGCCTTTTCACTATTGCTTCGTCAGGGCATATGCTACATGATTAGTTCAGTTCAGTTAGATTTGCGAAGTCATGCTTCGCCCGGGCCTTTTCTCTGGAGTGGCCCGGCCTGTGTTAACTATTTCTAGTTAACTCAGATGATGCTACATGTGGTACATAGTGGAGTATATATACAATTACTGGGTGATCAGGTCACGTCGGTAATCAGGTGAGCGACGACTTTGGCTAGTTCATGGCTCCCCGTAGCGGTGTTGATGTTGTTAGTTATATGAATGAACGCCGCTTCTACCATCTTCCTTTG
>NC_091560.1:26359772-26362272 GCF_042767895.1 Penaeus vannamei
ATGAACCTGGCATCTGATGATGGCTCTTTGGCCCGGGACGCGACGATTTACATAATGTATCTATGCTTTGAACAGTAAAATGATGCAAAAAAAATGCTTATTTTCTTTCCATATAAAGTCTGATTTTTATTTAGAGAGTTCCATTACCTTTATCATATATTCAAACCAAATCATATTTGCAGGGAAATATTTATATCAGTATGCAATATATATTGTGATCATTAATTCTCTTGTTGCTATATACCAAAATACATTTGTAAAAACTACCGATTACTAGACTTATATCTCCATCATTGGCTTTAGCGTAATGAAGGAGAAATATAGAGCAATTCCAATACATGCAAAAAGCGACGAAATCTTTTGGTTTTCGCACTGGTGAGCACTGGCGCCCCTCTGGCGAATTAGACAAGTGTTCGTACTGAACGTTCTATGCCATGGAATTGTAGCGGAAAATAGCATGATTATTGTTTAAAGTAAGCATATTCAGAAAATAATATAATAATGTCAATGGTTTAAAACTGGAGATTAGCGCAAAATGTTATATTAATCCGGATAACTAATGTTAACTTGATCTGTTGTATTTTTCTTTGCGAGGAAGCGTAATCGGGTAACATGAATCGTGAATTAGGAATCGGGTTACATGACCGTGAAAATGGCACGACCGACATGACAAAACTGTCACCTGGCATGAGATGTTCATTAGAAATCAGTTTGATTTATTGCTGACAAGCGAACATCTGCTTCTGCCCGTCGAGTTGAATCAGTTGATCATTTAGGGTACACTTTTGTTCTGAATCCTTCCAGTAAAGAAAAAAATTAGGCCATCTCGTAAGACGCAGAAGTCAGATAATGGACGATGAATGAGGCAAACACACGAAGTCAAATTTATATCAGGGAACATATATAGCATTAAGTAGGGGCTTAACGACCTCGAGGCCTCCATCCATCGCCATAACCTTGATGTTATTTAGCTGCGAGAACCGCTCACAGCGAACACTAGGGACTGGACGAGAAATGTGAGATTAATACCACACAAACGACCAAAAGTACAATGTTTTGATCCATCTATCCCCTCTCTCCCGGGGGCAGTACGGTGCATGAACATAACGGAAAAGAATGACTTGGTTATTACACGTGACTGAATATAATCTATTGCAACATCCAGTTCCAAATCGATCATTGCGTAGCAGAAACAGTCAAAGGGCAAATATCTTGCTCTTCTTATCCGCGTCGGTTAAAATGGGAAAAAGAACAGACCATAATTTTCCGTTTTCGATCTTTCCTTCGGCTTTTACGTCGTATTTTTTCTTTCGTCGTTTTTCTTCTTTTCAACTATTATCATATGCTCTAATCACGCCTTCCTTTCGCCTTGTAAGTTGCAGCGGTAAAATAGCACTCTTTTCTTAGTGAATGGCGCATACTTGAGATTGGAAATTTCTCACAAGTATAGATTTTTATCAGCAATAGGAGTGATACAAAGTGTTCGCAATATTTGAATCATATTAGTTTCTTTTTTAGGAATATCAATAGCTTAAACAAAGAATTCCAAGAGTTTACACTTAAGGAGTCCTTTGAGCTTACATTTCAGGGATCCTATGAGCTTATATCTAAGAAATTCTTTGAGTTTGTATTTGAGGAATCGTGTGGTGATATACAAGGAATCCTATGAGCTGATATTTAAGGAAATCTGTGAATTTCTGTTTAAGGGCCTTTTATTTATATTTAAGAAATCTTTTTGAGTTTCTATTAAAGGAATCCTGTGAACTACTATATAAGGGATCCTTTGAGCTTATATTTAAGGAAAACTGAATTTCTGTTTAAGGACCCTTTTGTTTATATTTAAGATTTTTTTATATTAAAGGAATCCTGTGAACTACTATATAAGGATTCTTTTGAGCTTATATTGAAGGAAACCTATGATTTTCAATTTGAGGAATTTGATGAGCTTATATTTAAGAAATCTTTTGAGTATATATGCAAAGAATCCGATGAGGTTTATATTTAAGGAATCCTATCAGCTTTTATCTAAGGAATCATGAATTTTAAGGACTTTTGGTATTACTTTTTGGTATTTCCTTGGGATTTCCCCCCTTTCCTTTTTTCCCTCAAACGCGTTTCCTGATATTGCTCCACCGGTAACGACGCCCATTCGCGGACGCGGCAATTGCACTGCATCCTTTTAGCAACTTCCCTTTTATTGCATTACTGGATCCAGCGTTGGGAAGCCGATCATCCTCATTTCCTTTCATATTTGATCGCTAATTTACGTTTTATTTTTATAAACATGTTCACAAACTTAGGTTTTACTCGCTCGCGCTAAATGACGTGTCCTGTTGTATTCATGAATTTACGTGTCCATGCAACGTGTGCAAGCTTTCTAATATGCATGTAGGTGCTGCTTGAATGTGAGATGTTAGTGAAAGGAGAGTGCGTGTTCCTGTGGTGTGTGTGTGCGAGTTTTTTTTATGTGTGTTCATGTGATGAGGAGGATATAAAAACA
>NC_091560.1:26382272-26384772 GCF_042767895.1 Penaeus vannamei
GCAGAAGGTTAAGAATCACAACTGCGAAGGTCCGAAGGAAAGCTAAAAGTCCCGCCTCATTCGCCGGAAAGTTTGACCCGGAAAGCGTTTGATGGGCGTGTGATGGCTGCCATAACTCACGAATACTAAGCCAGGATTATGAGTAATATAACTGATGGAAGACAGCGGGAAAGCGGGCCAGAGCGGGGGTGGAGTTATGGACGCCGCAACTTCAAAGGAAATGGCACCCGGAGAAATAACAAAATGGAAAGAAGAGAGAGAGAGGGAAGGAGGGAAGGAGGGGGAAGGGAGAGAGGGAGGGAGGGAAGGAGGGAGAGAGGCAGGGAGGGAAGGAGGGAGAGAGATGAGAGATGTAGAAAATAAGAGAGGGAGACAGAGAGAGAGAAAAAAGAAGAGATAGAAAGTGAAAGAGACAGACAAACAGTTAAAGAGAAAGAAAGAAAACGGCATACCAAAAAAATGAAAGAAAGGAAGAAAATAACACAAGATACGGTAGACTAAGGACCACAAAACAAATAAAATCAAAATAAGACCAAAATAAGGAAATGTAAACACAACCACGATTCACAACTCAAACACATGAGGAAGAGGGTGAGGGTGAGAATGAGGAAGAAGTACATAAGGGAAAAAATGAGGATGAGGGAAAGAATGAGGAAAAAGATGATGAGGGGGGAAATGAGGATGAGGATGAGGGGGGAAATGAGGAAAAGGATGAGGGTGAGGGGGAAAATTGGCATGAAAAATATGAGGATGAGGGGAAGAATGAGGAAAAAGAGGATGAGGAGGGAAAATAAGGATGAGGAAAAACATGAGGATAAGGGGAAAATGAGGAAGATGATGAAGAAAACGAAGAAGATGAGGAAGAGGCGGGGAATAGAACTGAAGAGAATCAAATTTAGGAAAGAAAATGGAAATTCGGTCGTTGCGCCGATAATGCAGAATCAATTAATCCGTTTAACGCGCACCGCTTCGCCATTTGAGATGGTAACTGTTCGACTGTCTTGGTTTTATAGGTGAGGAGGAGATCTAACATTAAATCGACTTTGTTATCTTCAAACTACATTTTTTTTTTCTTCTGCGTCTTGTTTTCGTCTTCTTCCCTTTTCATTCTTTTAATCACTTCTTCGTTATCTTCAAACTATATTTTTGTTGTTGTTGTTTTTGTTTTTCGTCCGCTTCCCCTTCCATTTTTTATTACAATCCTTCTCTTCTTCGTTATCTTTAAACATTTTTTTTTTCTTTTTCGCCCTCCCCTTTCATTTTTATTACCTTCTTCGTTATCTTTTAACTACATTTTTTTCTTTTTTTTTCTCTTTTTCGTCTTCTTCCCCTTTCGTTTTTTTATTCCCTTCTTCATCATCTTCAAACTACATTTTGTTTCATTCTTTTTACTCTTCTCCTTTTAATTTTTCATTCGTTGCCTCATTATCCTACTCTTAATCTCCTCCATTTCCTCCATCTTATCCCTCTTCTTCATCATCATCGACTTTATCTCCTTCTTCTTCATCCTATTCATTTTCTTTCTTCTCATTTTCATTCTCTGTCATCTTCTTTTTATTCTCTCTTTAGTTTATTTTTTCTCCTAAGCTTCATTGACCTCCTTTAGGTCTCTTTTATCTTCTTCCTCTCCATTTCTCTTCGTTTACTTTATTTTCTTTCATCCTTTGTCATTCTACTTTTTGACATTTCCTACTTCCACAACTTGTACTTTTTTAGCTTCTTCCTCTCTTTATGTTCATTCTTCTCCATTTCGTACTTTTCATCTTCTCTTCATCCTCTTCTTCATCTTCATCTTCTTCCTCATCTTCCTCCTCATTACCTTCCTCTTTCTATCTTCTTGCTCACCCACTCCCTCTTTCTCAGGCTCTTCCTCAGCCTTGTTCTTTTTCTCATCCTCATCCTCATCCTCTTCTTCCTCCTCATCATCATCATCATCATTATAATTGTCTTCCTCATCATCATCATCACCATCATCCTCTTCCTCTCCCTCCTCCTCTTCTTCCTCCTCCTCCGCATCATCATCATCATCATCATCCTCTTCCTCCTCCTCCTCCTCTTCCTCTTCCCCCTCCTTTTCCTCTTCCTCCTCCTTTTCCTCTTCCTCAACCTCCTCATCCTCATCATCATCATCATCATCATCATCATCCTCTTCCTCCTCCTCTTCCTTTTCCTCTTCCTCCTCCTTTTCCTCTTCCTCAACCTCCTCATCCTCATGTTTAAAGATGTAGTACTTACCTCTGCTAATCGCATTCGCTGAGGCAAGATTCATGCTAAATATGATTCACAGGAAATCTATTTCAGTAGCATGCGATTATGCAAATCCGTCGGAGGCAATGATGAAACTGTTACGACAATGCTTGCAATAAAAATGATATTGCCGCCGATCGGACCCCGGAGCTCGGATATCGGGCAATGCTTTTGTGTTTGTAAGGTTTTATTTGTTTGTTTATATATGTTTTTTGTATGTGGGTGTGGAGATAGATGTGTGTGTGTGTGTGTG
>NC_091560.1:26402272-26403960 GCF_042767895.1 Penaeus vannamei
AAAAAAAAATCACTACAACCTCTAAATTATAAAAACAAATCATTTCTCAGTTATCAAAAAGTCATCAGCGCTAACTTTTTAGTTATCAAATAATCATCACTAATCTGTCAACCTATAGAATTACCATCATCATTACCGTCCTGTTGAGCGCATCCTTTCCTCGATTTAAAGAACTGAATAGATGTTACAGACATACATGAATATATGTTGCCTATTCCATATTCAGTCATGGAGGTTTGCACGGCTTTGCAAGGAACATTTTCAATACGGAATATGAGAAATTCTATCATTCCCTTGATTGCAGCTTTTCCATTTCAGTATAGAATATCTTCCTGCTGTCAATTACCATGTTCAACGCACATATTTTCCTCTTCCTGTAAACACCTTTGAACTTTGCTTCATTAGTATCTAGTTCTGTGCAAAAGTTAGTTGTAATGTTATATAACTCTCTGGGTTTTTTATGTTGCCTAGATGCTTAGGCCACGCTGGATCTATTTTTCCCGTGTCAGCTGACACCAGGGACACCTTCCCCTGTGTCACCTTGTCCCCGTGTCATTTTGTTCCCACGTTTCCTTGTTTCTACGCGTTTGTTCCTGTTTCATTTTGTCCTCGTGTTATCTCTTTTACATGCCATTTTGTATCTGTGTCACTTTGATCCTTCGTAACCCTTTTTTGTGTCAACTTGATCCTGTGTACAGCGCGTCATCTTACTTGTGTCACTTTGTTCTCGCCTCACCTTGTTCTCGTGTCATAAAATTTCCGTGCCACTTGTGCCAGCCCTCTCCCAGGCGCCACCTCCCTCTAGTGCCATCGTCTCTTGATTACAGTCCTAATAATGAATGAATTTAATTACACCCAGAGCAAGACACCTTTTCTCGCCTTCAACTGGAATCATAATTAGAGCCCGTTGACAAGAACAGGACAAACAAACCACGCACGAACAAACCGGGTGAGTTCGTTTACTCAAACACAGATTCACTTTAGTGCGTCTGGTCGCCATTTGCTTGTTTGCGTGTGTATGTGCTTGTGTGTTTGTTTTTTGTAGAAGGAGGATGTGTTTATGTGTGTGTACTTGTGTTTTTGTGGAGGAAGTAGGGGTTCGTAGGAGTGATTGTGGAGAGGGTAGAGGAGTATTTGTGTTTTTGTGAAGTGGGGAGAGGTGTGTATGTGTTTGTTTATATATACATATATGTGGGTGTGGGTGTGGGTGTGTGCGTAAGTGTGTGTGTGTGTGTGTGTGTGCATAAGTCTGCGGTTGTATGTAAGTGTATTTCTTCCATACATGTTTGACAAACATTGTTAAACAGCACACGATACTTTGCGTGCATGGTAGCCGATCGGATACTTCGGTCATGGAAATAGGAATTTATCTCCTTGAAATATACAGGGATATATTTCATACAAAATGGCAAATGTTTGAATGGCTGTTGGTTTATCACAGTTCCCCGAGCGCGCCCGCGGCCACCGGAGTCCAGCAAATGAAACTGTACAGTCAGTCAGTAAAATGATAAGCGGTGAATTATCATTGAACTATTGTGATAACAAATTTATTCATTATTCACCCTTTATTGTAATGAGGCCGATATTTCTCTTTTTGTTTTTTGTTTTTGTGAAGGGCGCTGTTGTAGACTCACGTGATATATCATTGATGTAAACTAATCGCCCGAAATTAAATACTGATTCCAATA
>NC_091560.1:26431960-26434460 GCF_042767895.1 Penaeus vannamei
AGTGTGGATTGAAAACGAATTTACTATGTTCTAAATTCCCAGTGGAGGCAAGTTTTCATCACGTTGAAAATATTCATTAATTTTCCTCTTCCCGTTCTTTTCTCTTTTTTTTTTTTTTTTGCTAATCTTTATTATCGATTTTGTTTGTCCTTTTTCGACTATTTGCTTTTCCTGCTCATTGTAGCCTTGAGCAGATATTCAAATATGAATAACAATAATTGTAAACATAACGATGATCCTTAGACCCGTTTGCATGCTTGTCGATGCAGCTGAGACCGCAATAACTATAGTTATATTAACATGGGTTTACGAGATACAGCGTTTTGAGGCAATCTTTTTTTTTTTACATAGCTTTACTTTATCATCCATTTTTTCTTTTGCAAATGTTTCAATATGTTTAAAGCTGTTGCAAGAGCAGCACACCTGTGTAAGTGGTCATATTTCGTTACGCCGGCTGTGCACGCGGCGAAAACCCGAAAAATTGTGAAACTGAACTCCATAGATTTGGTAAAACTTGCAGTTTCATGACAGAGGCTCACAAAACGTTGGCATCATTAGCCATTTACTGCTGCATACAAACTGCGTGTTCTCTTTTTCGAAGAAGCATTCTTACATTGTCTTTTGTATAGGAAAAAGTTGATATAGTGAGTACGACATCATTGCATGTCTTGTTGGTGGAGATATTTGCATTTGCAAAATACATTCAGATTTTGTTCTGCAATTGTTGACGTCCGCCAAAATGAACCTTGCATGAATTCATGACCTTGAGTGAACTCAGTCATGCTGAAACATCAACGAGTAAATTTGAATATCTCGTTCTATACAATCATCTTTCGCAAAAATGAATAAATAAACAGATGAAAATAATTTCAACTTGTCCATCTGGCCGCCCGTCCTCTGAAACGGGTTCGCGATATATGGCATTTGATCCGCCAGGGCGTCACAGCGAACTGTTTCTCATCAAGCATTATGATTATTTATGGCATGGTTTGCGGAGTGACGATAAGGGGACTTGACAGCCATATGTTGTATGTGACTTTTTCCCTGGTGATGAATATCGATAATGTAGAATCATTGTTGTGCTTCCTGCCCTTATTGTCAAAATTTTCTGTTTAATTCATCCTTTGCTGCACAAGAAATATGCTTATTCATTCCACTTTTACGATTTATACACACACACACACACATACACATATATGTGCATGTATATGTATATTAAATATGTATATTATTATCATCATCCTCGTTATCATTATTATTATCATTATCATTATTATTACCATTATTATTATTATTATTATTATTATCATTAACGTTATTATTATTATTATCATTGTCATTTATAGTATCAGTATTATTACTATGACTATTTCTCATTATCATTATTACCATTATCATTATCATTATTATCATTATTATTATCATTATCATAATCATTATCATTATTATCATAATCATTATCATTACCACTGTTCTTTATTACTGGTATTTTCATCAGCATCATAATTGATGTTATTACGGTTTTTATGACTTTTCATCATCATCATTAATAATCATTATCATTATTTTCATTACTATTGTTTTTACTATTCTATTATCACGATTGTTTTCATCATCATCATTATCATTACTGTTATCACTATTGCTACTTGTATTGTTGTTACTATTATCATTATTATCATTATGATTATTACTATCATTATTATGGTTATTATTACAGTTATCATTATTAGTAGTGTTAATAATATTATCATTACTTTTATTATTATCATTATCATTTTTATCATTAATGCAATTATTATTATTACCATTATAATCAATATTATTTTTATTATGATTGTTATTACTATTATTATCATTATCATTATTACTATTATGATTTCGTATCATTTATATTGCTATCATCATTATCAAATCATTATCATCATTATCACTGTTACCATCAATTTAGCTTTCATTGTGATTTCCATTATTATCATTATTCTTTTTACCGTTCTCATTACAATCACCATTCTCATCATATCATTATTACTATTATCATCCTCACTACTAGCTTTAATATTTTCATTATTATTTTTGTTGTTTTCATGATTATTATTGTTAGTGGTAGTTGTTGTTGTAGTAGTAGAAGTAGGATTGTTATCATTATTTTTGTTGTTGTCATTGTTATTATCATTATCACTATTGTTGTTGTTATCATTACTATCATTATTGTTATTAACATAATTATTATAATTATTATTACTATCATTATTCTTTTCATCATTATTACTAGTATCACCATTATTATTAATTATTATTATTATTGTCATTATTATTATTATTATTATTATTATTATTATTATCATTATTACTATTACTAATGTTATTGTCATTATTATCATCATCATTATCATTATCAACATTATCATTATCATTTTCATCAGTATTATTGTTGTTGTTGTTGTTGTTGTTGTTGTTGTTGTTGTTGTTGTTGTTGTTGTTGTTGTTGTTGTTGTTG
>NC_091560.1:26439460-26444460 GCF_042767895.1 Penaeus vannamei
TATCATATTTTTTATTATTATTATTATTATTATTATTATTATTATTATTATCGTCATCATCATTATGATTATCAATGTAATCATCATCATTATCATTGCTATTGTTGCTGCTGCTGTTATTATTATAATCATTATTATTATTATCATTTTTATCATCATTATCATTATTATTATCATTATTTTTTTATTAGTAGTAGTGGTATCATTATCATTATTATTGTTATTGCTATTATTATTGTTGTTGTTATAATTATTATCATTATTTTGATTACTATTATAATCATCATCATCACAGTTTTCCTCTTGTTATTGTCATCACTATTTTTTCTTATTATCATTATTCTTTCCATTGTTATTATCAAAATGATATTATATCATCAATATCATCATTACCATTATTGTCATTATTGCTATTATTATCATCATTGTTATTATCATCATTATCATTATCATCATCATTCATCATCCATATTATCATTATCATTATCATTTTTATCATTATCATTATTATATTATTATAATTATTATTACTTTTATTATCGTTATTATGACCTGCAAGCAGATTATGTTTTGATAGCGTTTATTTGTTTGTTCGTTAACAGGATAACTCAGAAAATATATGAACAGATTTTCAAGAAATTAGATGCCGTTAAATTTTGGTAGTCATCCAGAGTATGATCCGCATCCAGGAATTTTTCAAATAATGATCAGTCACCCAAGGAATATAGAATATACTTATAGCCTCCTTGCAGTCACCTCTATTGCACTGGTAAAAGGATGACTATTATCATGTTTACGGACGTCACCAGTGTACTGAGGAGGTCATTTTAATGCAATTCTTCGTGTGAATTCTGGTTATAATCTGTATCATCATTCTTCTTATTATTATTATCATTATTATTATTATCATTATTATTATTATTATTATTATCATAGTTTTTCTTGTTATAATCATTATTATTACTATTACTATTATTTCTAATATCATTGTTATTATCATCATTATCGTTATTATTATTTTCATTATCATTGTCACTATCATTTTTATCATTATTAGAATTATTTTCGTTATCATTATTATTTTTAATTCCATTATTATTGTTATTATTATCATTATTACCATTATAATTATCATATTTTTCATTATTGTTATTATCATCATTATTATTATCATTGCTGTTGTTATTATCATTATCAATACCATTATTGTTATTGTTACTATAATCATCACCATCATTATCATGGGTGGGTGCTTCATGCACAGGATGATGTGAAGCGACGGTGTGGTAGTCTTAAGTTAGTGTTAAGTGCTTGCATGCCTTCTCGCTTACAGCTGCCTCCTCTGGCTAACCTAGCGCGAAAGAGGGAGCAGCTTTGCATAAGACTCCCCAGCCAGTTCATAGCCTCTCCCTCATCGAGACTTCTGCAGATTCTCCTCGTGTCCACCTATGGGAAACTGGGCAGCTTGCGGTCCCAGGCTAAACTATAGGGGATCTAGGAGCAGCTGAAGGCCCTAGAGGTTCTGAGTCATGGCCCACCGGCATGTGGACATGCCCTGGCTCTGTACCAACTTCCTGCCCCTTAGCCCCCTGGGGTAAATGGGAGGCTCGGGGGAGGTGGGCCTTGCAAGTCCTCCTCCCCCAGAAAGAACCATTCGGGAGTGCAAAATATAAATGGATATGCAAGTGAAGCGGACTGTGGCTCCCGTGGGGCTGAGATTGGGAACATGCTCTCTGGCAGCCGCCATCCCAATGTGGGTTTTGTGAGGGAACGCTTACGGGAACCCCATAGGTAGATGATGGGCCCCACTGCTTGCCACCCTTTTATATGGGGGCAACGTCGGTGGGGGAGGCAGAGGTAGCATCTGCATGGAGCAATGGCTCAAGGTTTAACTTTAGGTGGGATATTCGGATGGGAGCTTGGAGCACCTGGTCTTTACGGCAGGATGAGTGATTACCCCTGTTATCAAGGGAACAAGCTGCTAGGATTTGCTGCCCTTTCGGAGGTGAGGAGTCCTGCCAGCGGCACAATCAGTACGGGTGGGTACACCTTTTACTGGTCGGGTCATGGTGATGGTTATTATCTCCAGGGAGTAGCCATAGCCATCTCTAGTTGACTTCAACCTTCGGTAATAGAAGTGTCTTCGGGTGATGAGCATATTATAGCATTGAGATTGAAGCACGCTTATAGCTCTGTGTCTCTTATTGCTGTGTACGCTCCTACCGATGTATGTAAACTCGATGTGAAAGAGGCGTTCTATGCCACTCACATTTGTGGTAGACAAATGGCCTCGACTAGACATTAGCATTGTACTAGGTGACTTCAAACGAGCTGGTTATAAGATGTCTGTTGGTCCCCATGGCTAGGGAGCTGATCTAGGGAGCAAGAACCGCCTCCTTCTCTATTACTTTGCTACATCCCTGTAAATTCAAGTCCCCCCACCTCTCCAATGGCCACTCTAGGGTGTTTCACCTGGACTTGGTGAGGGACGAGGAGTGTGTGCATAGTTTCGCTGCAGTAATCTCTGATTGGTTAACAGTGCTTGAAAACCTAACAGATCCTGGAGCCTTATAGGGATTCCTTTAAGTGTGAAACACTCGATGCAGACCAGGAGACCATTGCTGAACCTCCGAGGACGAGGCAGAATTTCATCTCACTGAAGACATTGGAAGCCACAGATGTGTGTTGCATGGCTCATCTGAAAGGCAATCGAGATTTGTACTGTTCCTTGGTGTGTCGGGCTAGGCCTCTGCTGAGAAGGGATAAGGAACAGTTCAGCAGGAATCTTGCCAAGGAGGAGGGACATTTCTTAGTAAACGACCTTCGTCCTACTTACCAAGCCCTGAGAAAACTGAACTCCAGTCTCTCCTCATGGATGTCTGTGGTCCGCTCTGTGGATGGATAGATCATCTCAGATCATGTTTGGGGTTCGCGAATGCTGAGCTGAGTATTTTGAGCAATTGTATCAGGTAGACTCTCCAGCAGTTAGTCTAGATGCTAGGGATGTCTAAATTCCTGTGCCTGACCCACCCATCAGTGAGGATCCCCCTATCCTAACTGAGGTTAGGGAGTCGATCTCTAACCTGAAGGGTGGGAAAGCTGCAGGTATATGCAATATCTCTCCTGAACTGCTAAAGGTTGGGGGTGAGCCTATGGCATGGGGCTTGCATGCTGTCCTGGCTGCCATCTGGCAGTCTGGTTCAATTTCCCCTGACCTGTTGAAGGGCGTGGTCATCCCTCTCTGGAAGGGGAAAGGGGATTGCTGGGACTGTAGCAACTACCATGGCATCACATTGCTCTGTATACCAGGGAAGGTTTTCGCCCACATTCTTCTGAAACGGATCCGCAACTACATGTTAAGGTATCAAAGACCGGAGCAATCTAGATTCACTCCTGGTACGTCCACAATAGACTGTATCATAGAGCTTTGAGTCATTGTAGAACGTCGTTGTAAGTTTGGTCGTGGTCTGCTTGCAGCCTACATCGACCTTAAGAAGGCGTTTGATCCGATGCATCGCGAATGGTTGTGGTAGATCTGAGACTTAGAGGAAAATGAATTATTGGATTAATAACAAGCCTATATACTGGCACTGAAAGTGCTGTAAAGTGTGGTGGAGGCCTGTCAAGCTTCTTCCCTGTTAACTCAGGAGTGAGGCAAGGTTGTGTCCTTGCACCAATACTTTTCAACACTTGCATGGAGATCCTGAGACATAGAGGAAATCCAGAATGGATTATTGGATTAATAGAAAGCCTATATACTGGCACTGAAAGTTCTGTAAAGTGTGGTGGAGGCCTGTCGAGGTTCTTCCCTGTTAACTCAGGAGTGAGACAAGGGTGTGTCCTTGCACCAATCCTTTTCAATACTTGCATGGACTTGATAATGTGCAGAGCAACTTCTCAAAGTCAGTGTGGATCAAAACTGGGCAATAGCAAGGTCACAGACCTTGACTTTGCTGACGAAGTCTCTGGGATCTCTGATAGCGGCTCTTGATGCATTCAGCAATGAGGCGAAGCCCCTGGGCTTGCTGGTCTCCTGGACTAAGACCAAGATCCAGGATTTTGGGGGCCTGCTAGGAGAACCGTTCAGTCGATACATGCTTGCAGTGAGGAAGTCACAGAGAGCTTTACATACTTTGGCAGTGCAGTTCATGTTTCTGGGCTGTCAGACCAGAAAGTCAGTAGACAGATTGATCTGGCAGCAGGAGCCATGAACTCAATCAACAAGAATATTTGGAGGTGTCGGTACCTATGCAGGACTAAGTTACATGTCTTTAAGACCCTGATACTCCCAGTTTTCCTTTATGGAAGCAAGTCCCTACGCCAGATCATGGGGTACAGTTGGCAGGACCATGTGTCCAACCGACGACTCCACCATGAGACTGGCATGGCACCTGTTACTTGCATAATCCGGGACCGCCAACTGAGGCTATACAGGCACCTAGCTCGTTCCCCTGTGGATGACCCTGCCCATCAGGTTGTCTCTGTACGAGAAAATCCTACGTGGAGGAGGCCTATGGGAAGACCTAGGAAGTCGTGGCTTCGGCAGCTCGACCAGACCTGTCGTGAAGAACATGAGGGTCTCCCTTGGCTGGAAGCGAAGGGTGGATGCTGCTATTCGCCCCCGTCGGCGTCGGCCTCCTTTATGATGATGATTATCATTATTATTAATAATGTTTTATTATTATTTGTATTATTAAAATTACTGTTCTCACCATTTTTATCTTATTCTGTTATCATCACTATTATTGTTGTTATCATTATTGTCATTATATTTATTTTTATTATTATTATCATTGTTATTATCATTATTGTCATCATCATTATCATTATTATTATTATCATTATTGTTACTATTATCGTTATTATCATTATTATCGTTATTATCATCATTATTATCGTTATCATTATCATCTTTGCAGTTATTATCATTATCACCATTACCGTTACTATTATTATCATCCTTATTACAATCATTATCATCATTTTTACTATTTTCATTA
>NC_091560.1:26461960-26464460 GCF_042767895.1 Penaeus vannamei
AGAGCAGGACCGCGCAATCGTGCGGAATTCTGGTTATTGCTTATGCAATGAGCTTGAATGCGAAAATGCCGAGAGGAAACACGTAAGGAAGGCAAGAATTCAAAACTACAAGGTTGGACTCGCCTGTATGGTAATCAGCGGTCAATTATGCATATTCTTAGATAAACGTAAATACTTCTCAAATACTTGCATGATGTCCACGTCTTTTTCATCAGGAAAGAATCATTATGCGCACTTTGCAAAGGCAAGAACTTCCATTACATTTCTAAAATGTTTTTCATCTCTTTTCTGAAGTATAGCTTCCTTCACTAACAGTTAGTTTTTTTTTTGTTTGTTTGTTTGTTTGTTTTTTGCTTTTCTATTTCTGGTAATTCTTCTACTTTCGCAATTCTGCACTTTTTCGTTATTTTTCTATTAGTTATTTATTTTCACTTTTGCTTCTCTCTGGGAGTGTTTGTTTTTTATTTTTCAAGGTAGTTTTTATTATGAAATCTAAGTTTTCATTTTTACTTTCCACTACTTTTCTTGTCTCTTCCCTTTCTTTTCTTTGTGTCTTCTCATTTCTCTTCGTATCTTTCGTCCTATTTCCCTCAATGTTTCGTCAGTTTGTCCTCGGTGACCGCTCATCAAAGCTTCCTTCGTTATTCTCCGCTTTGTCATAAATTATGAATTCTTTCATGGGCGTATTTCTAATTGTTCCATTTTCCACTCTGATTTCAGATTTTCATTTCTTCTTTCACCATTTTTTATTTTTTTTTCTTTATTATCGATGTTTTCGAGGAATCTTATTGGAACAAATATGCGAATATCAGTTGTCTCCTTTTCTTTAATTTCTAATTGTTGATTTCGCTGGTATATACATAGTTTTTGTTATTTTTATCATGGTTATTTTGTATTTCTTATTTCTAGTACTATTGTTATTATCACCATTATTATTGTTGTTAATATTATTATTGTTGTTGTTGTTATTAATATTGTTATTGTTATTATTTCTATTCATGTCATTATTATCATCAATACTGTCACGATTATTATGATTATATATATTGTTATTTCTACCATTATTAATGTTATCATTATCATAATTACCAATATCATTGTTATTGTTATTATAATTATCATCACTATCATTATCATTATTATTATCATTATTATTATCATCATTATTGTCATCATTATTATCATCATTATCATAATTATTGCTATCATTGCTATTATCATTATCATTACCATTATTGTTATTATCATTATCATCATTATTATCATTATCATTATTGTTATAATTATCATTATTGACAACAGTTGTAGTATTAGTAGCAGTAGTAATCATAGTGTTAGCGGTAGTAATAGCAATGGTAATAGTAATGGTGCTATTACTATTGGTATCTATATGATTAATTTCATCATCATTATGACGGCCATTAGCATCAACACCAATAGTGTCTTAATCAACATTACCATCACCTATATCATTATCGCCATCGTATATCTCTTTAATCACCATTGATATCAATATGGCGCTGGTCGATTGCATCATCAACTTCACCCACCCTCAAGCCAAACCCCCCACCCCCCCCTCCCCCTACCCTTCCCTTTACCCCGGGCTACCTCTTTCTCTAATAGATAAATAAAGGGATAAATAGATGAATATGTAAGCAGATGAATAGATATATGAATAGATTTGTTAATTGACTTATTTGCTTATAAGTTTATATATAAACAGGTGAGATAGATGAATGAAATAGAAAAAGGAATTGATAAATTAAATAATGGATAAATTCATTAATCTGTTAATCAGTTAAATAAGTAAATTTGCAAAAAGATAAATATATAGATAAATAGGTTAGATCATTAGTTAATTGATAACAAATGACAGACAAATAAAAGCTAGATAAAAGAATGAATAAATCAACCAAGAGATAAACAAATAAACAAATAATCCGTTCAGTAAGCCTCTCGGTCCAGACTCAGCTCCTCCTCGCGAATCCGGCCCAGCCAATATGGCGGCCGCGGGTGCATTCCCAGCTGAGTGGTCCATTACATAGATATCAGCGGCCAGAGCACCGGTCCGCCGTTAGCCTTCATATATTCGTACCCTCCTTCATTTTCCGATCGGGCTGAAACTGCCGTCTCGTCTGTGATATTACCCCCGCCGGGAGAGGGAGAGGGAGAGAGGAAGGGAAGGATGGAGAGAGGGAGGGAGGGAGGGTGGGAAGGTGGGAGAAGGGGGAGGGACGGAGGGAGAGAGAGAGGGAGGGATGGAGATAGACAGAGAGAGAGGGGAGGAAGCGAGACAGAGACAAAGAGAAAAAGTGAAAGAAACAGAGAGAAAGAGAGAGAGTGAGATAGAGGGGGAGGGGAAGCGAGACAAAGACAAAGAGAAAAAGTGAAAGAAACAGAGAAATAGAGAGAGAGTGAGAGAGAGAGGGGGAGGGCGAGACAGAGACAAAGAGAAAATGTGAGAGAAACAGAGAGAAACAGAGAGAGAGAGTGAGAGAGA
>NC_091560.1:26474460-26479460 GCF_042767895.1 Penaeus vannamei
TCATGCCCCGCAAAACCAATCCATTAAGGCAGTGAATAATTGAATAAGGGGCCTTCAGCACGGTGTTCCAAAAGACAAAGGTGCGCAGTGCATACAGTGTTAAAAGATGTGTTTTCGGAAAGTAGCTCTTATGAGTTATTATAAACTGGATTCCATTATCTTACTTCACTGGTTTTGCATAGAGCCGAATTAGTTCAATTAGCTAAATGCACTGTTGCTAAGAAAAGTGGCGTTGCAGGTATGGGACATTCAGATGAGAACTTTGTAATCTGCATATATCTGTTTAGGGAAATTAGTCTTGGAGACAAATGAAAAAGTGAACTTAGTTACAGAGGAGCTTGTTTTCTTTTTCTTCTTTCCATTTTTTTCTTGGTTTTCTTCCTCCTCCTCCTCCTCCTCCTCCTCTTTTTTTTCTTCTTCTTTTCTTCCTCTTTCTATTTCATGTTCTTCCTCTTCCCTTTATATTTATTCTTACTCTTATTCTCATTCCCCTTCTTTCTCCTCTTCTTCGTCTTCTTCATCTTCATCTTTACCTCTCCCAGCTCCTCCTTATCCTTATTATCATAACTGTCATTCTTTTTGTTTTTATTATTCCATTATTATTCCATTATTACCATTGTCATTGTTGTTATTGTTATTATTATCATTGTCATTATCATCATTGTTATTACTATCATTGTTATTATCAGTATCATTATTATCATAGTTATTATTATTGCTATTATTATAGTTATTTTGTTGTTGCTGTGATTGTTATTGTTATTATCATCATTATCATTATTATCATTTCATTATCATTATCATCATCATCTTTATTAGTACTATTATTATCATTATCGTTATCATTACTATTTTCTTTATTATTGTTATCATCATCATCATTCCCCTCCTCCTCCTCTTCCTCCTTTCCTCCTTTATTTTTCCTAGTCTACGTCCTCCTTTTATGATTATTATTATCTTCATTTTTATCATTGTTATCATTATCGTAATTAATATCATCATTATTGTAATCACCGTTGTTCTGATTATCATTATCTTTATCACCATCATTATTATTATTGTCATTATTACCATTATCATTATTATCATCATTATCATTACTATCATCATCATTATTTTATCATCATCAGTATTATCATCATCAGTATTATCATCATCATTATCATTATGGTTATTTTCATTATGGTTATTTTCATTATAATTTTTTTCATTAACATTATCATTATCATTATCATTATCATTAGTCCTCAGAGGTATACTAGGTTAGAAAAGTGACAAACATCTATCAGTAGAACTTCTTACAATTCATTTTCCCTGTCGTCAATGTAGCTAAAGTACAGTGACAATAATGGCTTCTATGTTTTCACTGTCACATAAGAACTTCTCAAGATTTTTCTTTCTTTCTTTCTTTTTTGCTTCTCTGTCTGTTTGGCAATTTCCGTCTTTCAAAAAAATATGATGATGGTATTCAGAACTTCACAAGCTTTTATCTTCATTTCCCAAATCGAATCGATTTTAATACAAAAGAAAAAAAAGAAAAAACATAAATCCCCTCGTACTTTCTCAGCAAAACAAAAACAAAAAACAGAAGAAAAAAAAACTAAACAAAACCATCACGTAAAAGGCGGGAAAAGGAATTCTCGAGCTTTTATCCACTATTTTCGAGGGTCATATTGCAGAATCGTTCTTCACGCAAAATCCCCAACAGCTGGTCTTATCTTTAATAACCAATCCCCTTACCCTTACCCTCCCCTCCCTCCCCCACTCCTCCCTTTCCCTGTATTTCTCCCACTCCTCTCCCCTTCCCATTCCCTCCCCTACTCCCCTCCCCCTCCCCAAGGATAGTAGGTTTGCAAAGTAGATTTCTGTTCGATTGTCTTTTATTTGTTTACGTTTTGTAGTATTAACTATCGGTGTGAATATCAACAGGTAATATTCCAATCCGTAATAGTAGTGATTATTACCGTACCTACGCTTTAATCAGGAATATCAGCATGACGTATTTATTGACGTATATCCTCACCGTATGATGCTGACAGGTCAAGAGTTAACATAGGACATAGTAGACTCTATTTTGACATTACAGTAAGCATGCAGAAAGGACCTTGGTGTTCTCTGTATCTAAAACATCATGGTAAAGATATTCATCACTTTTACAGAATATTTGCGAAACACTACAGGTTTTACATAATACAAAGCTCAGTATGATTTTGTTATGAGAAACCTATTGATGTAATAATGGTAATGTTAGAGAATGTTAAAGAGAGTACGTCAATAAAACACAGATAAAGCGAAAAGGAATAATGTGACATAAAATTAGTATTTTAATCATTCTAGAAACATTTTTTTTTTACCTATCTATCTATCAATCTCTATCTCTCTCTCTCTCTTCCTCCCTCCCTCCCTCCTTCTGCAATTTCCCTCTTCCATTTGTCATCTCCTTCCACGCTTTCCTTACTCATCACCCGAGCGTCGACGTTAATAGCGGCGGACATTCCTCTTGTCAGAATTCCCTCCCGCATTCTCGTACATACACACACACACACACACACACACACACACACACACACACACACACACACACACACACACACACACACACACACACACACACACACACACACACACACACACACACACACACACACACACACACAAAAACAAACAAACAAACTCACACACATATACACAACTCTAAATTACTAAAACTATTCAATTGAAATTTTGTAATTGAAACGAGGGTCTTCTTCCGTAGATTTAAATTACATATCCGAATGACATATACACATACCTACATACAGAAAGAGACAGACAGACAGAGAGAGTGTGTGTGTGTGAGTGGGTGGGCGAGTGGGAGAGAGGGAGAGAGAAGCAGACAAACAGAAAGTGAGTGACTGAGAGAGAGACAGAGACAGAGAGAGAGAGAGAGAGAGAGAGTGAATGAGACAGTGAGTGAGAGAAAGAGAAAAAAAAAAAGAGAGGAGAGAGAGATAAAAAAAAAGGGAGGAGAGAGAGAGAGAGTGAGTGAGTGAATGAGTGTGTGAGTGAGCAGGTGAGAGAGAGGGAAAGAGAGGCAGACAGACAGAGAGTGAAGGATTGAGAGAGAGAGATTGAAGGAGTGGGTGAGTGAGTGAGTGAGTGAATGAGTGAGAGAGAGAGAGAATTAAAGAGAGAGAGAGAGAGAGAGACAGACAGACAGAAAAAAACAGACAGACAGAAAGAGAGACAAATATATATAGAGAAAGAAGCATCTGCTCCCGAAAAACTCATTTATCGTCCCCTTCACTTATTTCGGGACTCTCTGGTCCTGCATCTCCCTGTAATTCACTTGTGCCTGTGCATGGTCACCCTCCCCGTCCTGTTATCTTCCCCGTTCCGTTACTTCGATTTGAATACGTCTTTTTTTTCTGTCTTTGCTGCCTCCCTTGTTTATCGTCACTTGGGAAATAAACACTTGGTAGTGCGTCAATTTCAGAAGGGGTTCTAGTTTTGGCAAGTTACAATTTTTTTTTTTGTTATGTTGATGTTGATTCTTCCACATTAAGGTAATGTCCTTTAATTTGGTTGTCTTGTTGTTATCATGTTGTTTTCTTATTTTCTCGTCTTATTTGGTCATTTTTCTTCTTCTTTTTGTATTCTTTGATAAAGTTACAAATATATATTTTTTATTTTGTATGTTTATGTTGACTCTTCCACATTAAGGTAATGCCCTTTGATTCGTCTTTCAACTGAGTCTGAGGTACTGCAAGAAGTTTATAACCAAGGCGCATTTTTGACAAGAAACGCAAGCAAGCTATGGTTTGACTCGGTTTGTTTCGTCTTGTCGAATTCTTCAAAAACAGTCTCAAAACCCGACTTAATATCGAAGTAAACAAACTGCTGCAGTGTGTGACGACTCGTTCCCCTTCGAAGTGGGTGACAGGAGTAATCGTGGAAGGAAACATATTGGAAGCTGTTAGAAATGATATTGGATTTAGGAAATCTTGCCTTCGTTCTACGTCAAGTGAAGAAAATAAAGAAACTAGTAATTATCTAAAATAATGTTCACATATTATGTAGCCCATAAGGTTATAAATAACTACATAAAAAAGTCGTCTGCACATTTTAGGGCTACAGTTTAAAAGACAAAGCAAATAAAAATGCTCTTCAAACATCCCTTGTCGGTTATAATGCAGTTAGTTAGTTTTTTTTATATTCTAGAGAATAATAAAACTAATATACCCCAGTTAATGATTTTGGTCGGTATAAATATTACTACAGCTTGGTAGTTTATAATAGTCAATAGTAGTCAATAGTGATATAATAGTCATATAGACGGTTTGTTTACTAATGTGACGTCATGAAGTTGTAGCAAGATTCCTCTGGAGGCATTTGGTTTGGTTGCGAAACCAGACCGAAATATCGAGCCAAAACAGGAATGGACAAGATGATTCAAGATTTCTCAAGAGATGTTGAAATATCTTGCCGTCGAAAATGCGCTTCAAGAAAACGCGCGATTCAAGACACACTGACGTCGATCATTACGTCGAAATTGGTGTTTTGACAATTTGGCAAATTTCATTAAATAATATTACTCATTTGAAATCTCTCACCAGTGCACAGTGATTACCTAAGTGTTTAAATTCCTTTATAGGGATCTAATTGGTTAGGGATAATGGATTGCTCATACAAAATATACTGGTAATTCAGTGCAACATGATAACCGAACGACGGCTGCGATATTTATAGATGCATATCTCGTTGGTTTCCTCCATTCTTTGCTGGAATATAAACAACAGATCAAATTTTCGTATTCATTCAAACAAAAGACCTTGGATACATTATCAAGAAGATTGGATAGTCTTTATAATTCATTCCGAAAAGTAATTAGAATTTTTAAAAGTAATCTTCTGTCGAACATAGATCTGAAGAAGAAAAAGTTGCTTCATAAGGTTTCCAGCGGCCATGTCTCTTCTAAGTTGTTCCTTTCCTTGCCAAAAGTTTTCACATTCATTTCTTTC
>NC_091560.1:26539460-26544460 GCF_042767895.1 Penaeus vannamei
CTTAGCCGCCCACCTACTCTAAGCAAGCCATCTTGTAGAAAAGGTCTTAATCTCACTATCTTGCTTGAGGCTTATACTCTCCCATCTGGCTTTCGTGACAGAGAGACAATTTCAGATGAGTAGTTCTCTTGTTGAACTAATTTCCATATGTGTGTTTCTGCATCTGTTATTTCTTTGCTACTAAGGCAATTAACGTCAGGCAACTTGGGTACATACTTTCGCTTCAAGAATCGTCTGACCCATGCATGACAACGCACAAACTTCTGCCAATTCGAGAAACGAGAGGCAAACTCCTCAATGAATGACATTACTGTTGTCACTGTCTCACATACCATGACAGACACCTTTACTTCTACATCATCTTCCAGTGATCCATGTTTAACATCTTCTGGAACTTGTGGCCAGCTGGATTCAGGTTCATGAAGAAATCTTGTTCCTCTAATCCACATTTCAGACGTTAAAAAAGTATCAACATCAAGACCTCTAGATGCAAGGTCAGCAGGATTACTCTTTGTGTCTACATATCTCCAAGCACTTGCTGAAGACAGTTCTCGGATTAGGTTCACTCGATTTGCGACAAAGGTGTGGTAACGAGCCTTCTGATTGAACAAGTACTTGAGCACTGAAGTGCTGTCTGTCCAAAAGACTGAATCTTCCAATTTCAACCCCAGTTCCTTTCATAATTTACAGTCCATTCGAGCTGCAACGGTGGCAGCCGTCAGTTCTAGTCTTGGAATAGTTGTCGGTTTCAGAGGTGCAACTCTTGCTCGTGCCATAACCAAAGTGCAGTATACCCTTTCCGAGGCATTTACCATCTTCAAGTAGGAGGCTGTGCCATAACCAGACTGACTTGCATCTGCAAAATGATGGAGCTGATAAGAAATGACGGAACCAAAGGAAATGGGCACTAGGCTTCGTGGCAGCTTAAATCTTGACAATTTTGGTAACTGTTCCAACCATTTTCTCCAACGAGCAGCTTCCTTATCACCCATATTTTCATCCCAGCCTAACTGCATCTGACACATGTCTTGAAGAATCATTTTTGCTGGCAGTGTCAAGGGCGCCACCATGCCAAGTGGGTCATATATAGATGCTACGATAGATAAAACTCCTCGGCGTGTTAGTGGCTTGTCGCCAAGGCAGATTTTGAATGTGAAGCAATCTTCGGCCATCGACCAGTGTACACCCAAGGTCCTTTCAACTGGGAGATCATCCTTACTGAGGTCTAGAGAAGCAACCGACGCATCCCTCTCCGATTCAGGAATCTTCTTGAGCACGTCCTTGTTATTGGCTGTCCATTGGTTCAGACGCCAACCACCTGCATTACAGAGAGCAATGAGATCTTTGATGATTTTTATCAGTCTCTCTTTGTCATCATGGACCAGCAGGAGATTATCAACATAAAAACTTTGTATTATGGCAGTGACAGCTTGTTCATCAAAAACCTCACCGTGGTCCTCAGCAGTCTTCCTTAAGGCATAATTTACACAGCTAGGAGAGGATCTAGCACCAAAAACATGAACATTCATTCGGTAATCACTTACAGGCTTATTGATATCACCATCTGACCACCATAAAAAACGGAACACATCACGATCCTCTAGGGGAACCTTGACCTGATAAAACATCTCCTCGATGTCCGCTGTGACTGCATAGTGACCATGCCTGAACCGCATGAGTACCCCTATTAGAGGCTTTGTGTTGTCTGGCCCTTGAAGAAGATGGTCATTTAGGGAAGTGCCATTGAATTTAGCTTTAAGGTCATAGACGACACGTACCTTCAGCTTAGTGGGATGACGCACAGCATGATGTGGCATGTACCATATTCTACCATCATTTCGTTCTAATCCTGATGGAGGTACTATTTCAGCATACTGTTTACTTATATTCTTTTCCATTTGAGTGATGTATGTCTCCTTGAAAGTCTTGTCAGATTCCAGCTTCCTTTTGAGGCTTTTCATTCTACATACAGCCATTTCACGATTGTTTGGAAGTGGACTACTGTCCCTGAAGGGGAGTTTGACTACATATTTACCCGATTCTTGATGGATGGACTGTGAGATCTTATCGGAAAATAACTTATCTTCCAGCGAATCTTCACGTTGGGAATGAACTTCCTTTTCCCAAAAGTCAGCATTGAAGTGCTCTCGTAAGCACTCGCCAAGATCTTGTGTTGGGGAAATATGATATACCGGGGCAGTCAAAGGGTTCCTGGGGCCAGTTGGTCCAAAGACAACCCAGCCAAATCTGGTAAGATAGGCTGAGGGTTCGTCATCAGTCCCATGTCTCTGGTCGAGTATGTGACGGTTCAAAATGCTATTGAGTCCAATTATAAGTTCCACCTCTTGATTGTCGCCAGGCAATCTTTGTAGATCCACATCATTCAGATGAAGCCATTTTTTAGTCCAGTTCACGGGCATCATGCTGTCAGTAGTTATGCTGAGTTTGTCTGTAATGTACACTTCATTTACGGTAATGTTATTTCCACCGCCTATACTGCTCAACATAAGTGGTACACGCTCGTTGCACATGAATATTCCATTTTCAGTTTTCATTGCTTGCCTCACTGGTAGGCCTTGGATTCCCAAACGTTGTATTAAGCTTCGAGCAGCCAGAGTTGGTGCAGCACCACCATCTATGAAGGCGTAAGTGGAGACGCTGTTATTCACTCGGACAGGCAGGATCTTCATCATAATCCTCCCATCAGGCTCACAATCAAGAATATTAGCACAGGGTAGAGCATCTGTTAATGGAGAATTAACACTTGGGGTCACACTTCCCTTGGCTTCTATGCCACCCCCAGTTGAGGAACTAGGTGTACCCAATTTCTCGTAACAGTCAGGTATGTTCTCATTGCTGAACACCTCAACACTCCCAGTTGGAGATCTCTTGTACTTACGGGATGGTGCAAAACTCTTTGCTATTGGCCGGTGTAACAGTGTGTGGTGATAGTAGGCACCACATCGATCGCACTGGCTCTTGTCATTACAGAAACGATGGCCATGGCCGGGTTTTAAGCAGCGAAAACATAGCTTGTTGTGTGTGACAATATCCCATCGTTCGTCAACATCTTTCCTGCCGAACTTATAACATGCAAAAAGCTTATGTCCTTGGCCATTACAACAGTGGCATTTATCGCTGGTACTTGGGGTCATATCCATTGCATTCATATCCAGAGCATGGACATTTAGACTATTTACAGGCTTCCGAATGATGATGGGTTTATTGGTCGTGTGACTTGGCTTACCTCTTCCTGCTTCAATATAACGTATTTCCTCTGCTACCCTGGCTTGATCTTTAACAAATTTAACAAGTGCAGAGAATGAACTTGCAGATTTAGTGCCAGGATCTACACATCTCGAGGCCCACTTGGTTCTCAAGTATCTCGGTAGCTTACCAACAATTTTAGATATTGTCTCACGCAACTCCATCCGGCAGATATTATCACCTAAGGCCATCTCTACATTAAATAGGTAGGAGCCGTATTTCTTTAGACCTTCTGCATCTCCAACTTCAATGTCTTTCCATGCAAATAATTTTGAGATGAAGGACTCGAGGAGTTCACTGGAGTTTTCATATTCTTCTCTCAGCATCCTCCACGCTTCGTCATATCCATGGTCAGGTGGTAGGTGAAGGCAACCTTCAATAAGGTCCTTTGGTGGGCCATCCAACTGGTTGTAGAGCTGTGTGAGCCTTCGCCTTGGATCATTAGTGTTGCTCTCCACATTCCATTCAAATGTCCTACAGAACTGAGTGAATTTCGAAAAATCTCCATCAAAACGTTCTAATTTAACTGGAGGGAGTAATGATATGCGAGCCTGTTCTTGTTGGGTTAAAACTGACTGGTTCATAGCACAAACCATCTGAGCCACTTCATCCATATTCAGTGTCCTTGAAGGTGATGGATGGCTGGTGATCTCATGGCCTGAGGTATGGCAGCAAGGTACTCTGTTGATGTTTGCAAAAGGAGCAGCTGAAGGATGTAGGTTACTCCTTGTCAATAGGTTCTCATTAGGTTCTGGAATGGTAGTAAGTGGTGTAATGGGGAGCTTACCTTGGGCAATATTAGCTCCATTTAGTACAGGATTGACTGGAGTTGACCATTTAGGTAGGGGAGTTTCAGGGACTATGGCAGCATTGACAGCAAAGTGGACTGGCCCTTCAGTCACGTTGACTTCACTTTCACGACTCACTTGTGGGTCCAGATTTCCACTTTTATGATGGGGTTCTACGCTTGTTGCAATCCAGTTGCTACACATGTTGTTAAAGGAGTGAGGGCGAGGGTGTCTCTCATCCTCTCTGCTGTCTCCACAAGAGGAGCCAGGTCTTGACCTGGCTGGTTCTGATGAGGTTTTCATCCTTCTAATTCTCTGTTGCAGCTCAAAGATTCGTCTTTCTTCCTCACGTGCATGTTCATTTTGCTCTTTGATGAACTGAAGCCGTTCTAACTCCTCCTCAGCTACTGATATTTCTGAGCGGGAAGACTTGCAACTGTGTGATGTGCCCACAGATTTATTACTTCTATTGTCAACCATGATGTGGGCTTACCTGACAGTTCGCTGTAATGTCGTTCCCTTCTTCGATGGGTAAAATTCGAATTGTTAGATGCAGTATGTTGGTACAGTCTTAATTCAAGGGTATCAGAATAACTTCTGTGTAGTTCCACATTTATTTTCGTTACAGCCTAGTCACAAGAAGCATTCGAACTGAAAACAACAAGCCCGTATAAGAAACCAATAACGCACAATAGAAATGAACATGAATTTGAATATAAAACAAAACAAAATACAGGAGATGCAAAATCTATATAAGAAGAGCATCAGCACATTGCGAAATATGGAAATCAGAATTTCACAAACATTATCCTATTATTGAAAGAAATAAAATCTTCACAAGGCATTCCCATTTAAAGCAAAACATCAGAAAATAAAAGGGGTTGGCTGTGGAACAACTGCCATTGAACATGTCACAAAACACTACCGTTGGGGGGGGGGGGGCCG
>NC_091560.1:26551960-26566960 GCF_042767895.1 Penaeus vannamei
TCCATACTGAATATATGAGGCCAAACGAACTGCTAATTAACAGTGTCACAATTGAGGTCATATGTCAAATATCTGCGATCTTCAAAGGGTCCTACAGTATGTGGAGTCACAGACAAGCATCACAAAGACGTCATGAAATACAACAAACGACAAATTGCCACAAGATTGCATATTGCATGTTTTTATGAGGCACCCGTCAGATATGTGCCACACACACATTTATATATATATATATATATATATATATATATATATATATATATATATATATATATATATATACATGCATATATATATATATATATGTATATATAATATATGTATATATATATATATATTATATATATATATATATATATATATATATATATATATATATATATATATATCATCATCATCATCATCATCAGCCTGAGACAATCCACTGCAGGATGTAGGCCTCTCCCAGTCTTTTCCAGTTGTTCCTGTCTTGCGATTTTTGTTTCCAGTCTCGGCCCCCAAATTTCGCTATTTCGTCACGCCATCGTGTCATTGGTCTGGCTCTTGGCCTCTTTATGTTATTTATAGTCCAGTCTGTTACTTTCCTTGTCCATCTGTCGTCTTGTCTCCGAAATACATGCCCTGCCCACTGCCATTTCTTATTTTCGATGCTCCCGAGTATATCTTCCACTTTCGTCAGTTCTCTAATCCACGTCGCCCTCCTCCGATCCCTTAGGCTAATTCCCAGCATCGATCTTTCCATCCCTCTCTGGGCACTTATTAGTTTCCTCTCCAGTAATTTGGTTGCACTCCATGTTTCTGACCCATAGGTCATAACTGGGAGGACGCATTGGTTAAAGACTTTTCTTTTTAAGCACAATGGCAAGGAACCTCTTAGTGTGCTACTGTGCCTGCCGAAGGCACTCCAGCCTAGACTGATTCGTCGCTTTATTTCCTCTTCACTAGATGTGCTTGTCTGTACGAGTTGTCCTAGATATATATACTTGTCTACTACCTCTAGCGCTTCGCCTTGTACATGTATCTGTTCGGGTGGGACTCTGCTGTTGAACATAACCTTAGTCTTTTTCTTGTTCATCGTAAGTCCGACTTTTAGACTTTCTCTATTCAGATCGTTTATTAATTGCTGCAGTTTATCAGTTGATTCACTAAGGAGAACAATGTCGTCTGCAAATCTTAGGTTGTTTAGGTATTCGTCTCCTATTTTGATACCCTTCCCTTCCCATTCTAGTTTCTTGAATATTTCCTCGAGGCAGGCTGTAAACAGCTTTGGTGAGATGGTGTCGCCCTGTATAACGCCTTTTTTAATTGGCATTTTATCGGTTTCCGTGTGGAGCTTGATGGTTGCTGTCCCATCTTTGTATATATCTTCTAATGTATTACAATATAAGTCCTCTACTCCCTGTTGTCGAATAGCACTTAATACTGCTGGTATTTGTGCAGAGTCAAATGCCTTTTCATAATCGATGAATGCCATACACAGGGGTTTCCTATATTCGTTTACTTTTTCTCTTATTTGGGTGAGCGTGTGGATGTGATCTGTTGTTGAGAATCCGCTGCGGAAGCCTGCCTGTTCTCTGGGCTTGTTAGAATCCAGACTGTCAGAGATGCGAGATGTAATGACTTTCGTGAACAGTTTGTAGGTAACTGAAAGGAGGCTTATGGGTCGGTAATTTTTTAAATCCTTTTTATCGCCTTTTTTGTGTAACAAGATAATTGTTGCATTTTTCCAGGCTTTCGGAGTTTTTTCCGCTGAGAAGACATTTGTTAAAAAGATTGGCTAGTTTCACTGTTGCGATGTCTCCTGCATCTAATATGAGGTCTATACTAATTCCGTATTCACCTGGTGTTTTCCCTCTCTTCATGCCTTTAAGTGCTCTTTCTATTTCTTCTTTTGTGATATTAGATACGTCTCTAGTTACCGCGTTTGCCTCTATCTGTGGCTCTTCGTTTTAGTTGTTATAGATCCCTGTAAAAGTCTTCCACTACTTTGATGATTTCATTCTTGTTATATGTTACTTCTCCGTCTGGTTTCTTGATTGCATACATTTGAGTTCCCCTAGTCTGAAATCACTGCTTCGTTTATTATTTGAGTATTGAATTTCCGTACATCTTCCCTCCTCTTTTTATTTATGGTCTTTGTTCAACTAATTCTATCTTGTCCCTGTTTGACGATACTTTAATGTCTACGTTTTAGCATAAGCTCTTTAGTTTCTACCGAGAGCTTGCTGGAGCTTTGTTTGCCGTTCCTGCCGCCTACTTCAAGTGCAGCTTCCTTAATTATGTCATTGAACTGTTTATTAATTTGGTTGATGTTGAGATCTTCGTCGCGGAGGAGTGAATATCTGTTTTGGATGTTTAGGCTAAATTCTGTTGCTCTGATCTCCAAGTTAGTCAAGTTTGGCTGTGGTTTACACATTAGTTTGTTCCTTTCCCTTCTGAGCTGTATTTTGATTTCGCCTCTCACCATTCTATGGTCGCTGCCAACATTTACTTTGTTGATAACTACTACATTTTTTATTATATCGTGCCTATTCGAAATTATGAAGTGAATTTCGTCTTTGACGTCAGAAGGCGACTTCCATGTCCACTTCCGTTCTAGTCTTTTTTCGAAGAATGTATTCATGATACTGAGTGATCGAGCCTCCGCAAAGTCGACTAGCATTTGCCCCTCTCGTTCCTAGTGCCTATTCCATGGTTCCCAACTGTGGTTTCTCCCTTTTTACCTATTTTGGCATTAAAATCCCCCATTTTTACTATGAAATGGGTTTTTCTCTCACTGGCTAAATGAATATCTTCATAGAAGCTCTCAATTTCTTCACTGTGGCTGCAGGTTGGAGCACAGACTTGAATAATTTTTAAGTTGTACCTATTGTTTAGTTTTATCGTTACTGAAGCCACTCTTTCGCTTACACTATAGAATTCCACGATATTCTTTTCTTTGCGTTTGTGTATTAAGAACCCTACCCCTAATTCCTGTTTGCTACCCTGAGGTTTACCTCTCCAATAGAGCACGTATCCGTCATTTATTATCTTCTGCTCTTCGCCTAGTCTTCTAACTTCGCAGAGGCCTACTACATCCCATTTAATGGAAGAGAGTTCCTCCAGTAAAGCTAGTAAGTCGGATTCAGTTCTCATGGTCCTTATATTGTATGTGCAAAGGTTCATCAACATGGGGCGGCCTGTCTGTACCCGGATATTTTTAGCACCCCTTGCTCCGGAGCGATCCTGATCGCCGCCGTAACCAGGGGCTCCTTCGCCTCCGGGGAATGGGGGCCGTTCCTGAATATTTTGTCTCATGCTTGGGAGGTGGACAGCCGATTTACCTCCCACCTACTGGCTTAGGTGTATCTTGGTGGGAGGGGGAGTAATTTAGCCGGAATGCCACGGATAAGTCCCACGCAGGTTTGGTCCTACTTCGTGTAGACTTTGGAGCGGCAATGAACGGCCTGCTCACTACACCAGGGTGTACTCCCCTGAGCTGGGCTTAAGTATCAGAAGTGCATATGTGTGTGATTTCATTTTATTTATTAACTTCACTTGTGCGTATGTGCACCTGATGCAAACACATTTATTCCCGCACATGCTCTAAATACCACGCACATACTCGCTCCCGCGCATATGCATATGCAAGCACACACCTATATATTTGTATCTATACTTATGGATAAGGGTATATATTCCTACTTTATAAATAACTGCACACATGCCCATCATACTTAAACCTAGTCATATGTTCACATCGCCTGTCCCTTTATGTGCTTGTTATATGTTATTGATAAGTAAGTGAGTATACATGAGTGTATACTCACCCGTATATATGCGAACACCCCTTTATGCACACCTCGCAAACCTACATATCACTATACATACGCATATATCTATCGATGCATGTGCTTACGCATCCGTGTATGAGCACATACATTTGCAAGCATACACTAATCCCCCCCACCCCCATATATATGTGTATATACTTTTTCGCACGTATATACGTACATACATACATATACTTATTTATATATACACCTTCCTACGCATGGCATACACATATATGTACGTATACATTCACATATACATATATAAATACCCATACCTACATATGCCTACATATACATACACCCATACATACACATATACACGCACATTATATATACCTATATACACATACACATGCATACATGCATATACACACACGTATGTATATATATATATATATATATATATATATATATATATATATATATATATATATATAATATATATATATATCTATGTATATATATGTATATATATGTATATATATATATATATATATATATATATATATGTGTGTGTGTGTGTGTGTGTGTGTGTGTGTGTGTGTGTGTGTGTGTGTGTGTGTGTGTGTGTGTGTGTGTGTGTGTGTGTGTGTGTGTGTGTGTGTGTGTGTGTGTGTGTGTGTGGGTGGGTGTGGGTGTGTCTATATGTGTATATATGTGTGTGTCTATGTGTGTGTGTGTGTCTATGTGTATATGCATGTCTGAGTGTGTGTGTGTCTATGTGTATGTGTGCGTGTGTGTGTGTCTGTGTGTCTGTGTGTCTGTGTGTGTGCGTGTGATAGAATAGATATGCATATATAATAGATGGGTGATGGAAAAACGTACCTACAGGGATTCGTTCACACGCAGTGAGCTTATATATAATCAACCTTCCCAGAATAAAACAGTAAAACTTGAAACAATTATTAACGACATGGATATCTATTAAATAACTTGTTGATTTATAATGCTATGACAACTACTATATATTTAACAAGTATGACAATAACTATGTATACATTTATACTTACTACCTCTCAGAATCTGAATTGATCCTGAGCTGATCTTGAGACTTGAGGGTAAGTCATCAAATTACCTAAAAATAGAAAAGTACACTTTGTCATCCTCAAAATAAAGTCTTAAAAGTTGCAATATGTTCAGATAAGTTCAATTACATTATAGATATAATTGTTCTAGAGATTGGAGTCCTCGCAACGGACTGAAATATAGGCTTCAAGTTCTCCCTCCATGTCGGGTTTTGCTCACTTCTGCTGTCAACTTGTGCTTGTGAGTTGCTTGCCAGGCTTCATCACTAGGAAATGTGCAGAAGTATTTAGAGTGTAGTTTATGTTGCAGAAACGTTACAAGATGAGGAATAAAGATTTTAGTTAATTTTAGTATTTGTAAATGGATATTGCAATTAATTGATATTAACTTACGTGAACTTTTTCGGTAAATTTTTAGAACACATGTATTTACTAACTTGCATTGCACCAGTGTTTGGCACAAGGCTAGTGACACGTAACAAATATTGCATTGGCAGAAGCAGCAGCCAGACTGGAAACCTTTCATGTGCAGGCAAGATATTTTTAAAAGTCTTAATTTAGGGCAATTAGATTTTCTGTTTGTTCAGAAATGCTTGTTTCGTTATTGCATAACTATTGTTTTGTATTATGTAACATTTGTGATGGTTAATATAGTATTTATTCATTGTATCTACTCTACTAAAATGGATTGTCATTGATGGCCAGACTCTAGAGCATTCCTTGTGCAAAAATTATTTGGCCAAATTCTGTCAGCACAAAGATAGTGCTCGGGTAACTTTCCACGCACACAGTTCCTTTTTAAATCACCCACACTTAAAATTCTTTTGACCTTTCCACGCACTTGTTTCATCATGTAGACAAAATCATGTTCCACTCATGAAAAAATGTAATATTCCCTTTGCAAGAAAAGTACTCTACAGTCTGGATTGATGGCACAACTTAATACGGTTCAGTTCAGTTCACAGTCATTCACAGTTTGTAAAGGGATCCACATTTGCGTCAATCTGCGCTGCGTGGTAAACAGGCACCTTGACAACTTTGTGCGGACAACAAATAAGAAAGGGATAGGGAGGTTTGCTGACCAAGCTTGTTAGTGAAATGCAAAGGCTGCTTTGACAATGTGCCATTATCATGTACTTTAGACTATAGATATCTCATCATAGATTACAGCAAGTCACAGTAGATTTAGGTAGCACACAGCCATATAATTTGGACCATTGTGAAAGCCACTAAAAGTACCTTCCAAACATTCACAATCTTTCTTTATCCATGTAATCAGAAAACATGGTGGCTTTTATGTATCTTACAATCTTAATTGTCCTAGAAAATGGAGAAATTGTAATAAAAAGGATTTGAATAAGTTATCATTTGATATCTTAGTGACGAATGTCAAAAGTTTTAAAAAAAGTATTTCCATTATGATTATATATGATTGATAAAAAGATTTTTGAAATATAACCTTAACTTTCATATGGCATGTGTTTATGAAAAATTGAAATCTAATGATCATGTCAGATGTTGCATTCATGTGTTACTGTTGGTGCGATCCATAGATGCAGCAGTAAAAGGAGCAATTAAAAATTATTAGCATAGCCAACCACTTGAAATATGCTGCATTTTATGCCCTAGGAAATTAATTAGATATATAACTATGTTGTCTTAAATTTTATAAGATCAATGGATTTAGCTTCTTTTAATACCAAGATATCTTTATATGCCATAATATGATAAGTACATTATGCAGCTTGATTTATATTTGAGTCTTGCCTAATATAGTATGTTTATCTTTCAGATAAGCTCTCTTTTTGGAACTCCAGTCTCAAAGTCCAGCATGGCAGAGTCTCGCTATTTTCCAAATCCGTATCCACCCACTCTTCAAGGGGAGAGAGCAAAGATCTTAGATGATAGTAAGAATCAGGTATGCTCTGAAATCCTCACTCTTTATCTATCCCTCTGTCTTCTCTCTCTTCCTTTCTTTCTCCACCTCCCCTTCTCAGCCACTTCTGCTCATTCTCTTTCATTTTATTCTGACACAGAATAATGTTCTGATACAGATCATTAAATATTAATCAATGCAAATAAAAGTAAAATAATTTCATGTCTTTTCAGCTTTCTGAAGAATACATAGCAAATTCAAAAAGGACCGTTCAGAATCTCCTGAAGGTACTGGATGCCGAAGAGAAAAGAAGCTTAGACTGGGGTGATGTCTCTGTGTATACAGGAGTGTGTGGTTATGTTCTTCTTTATATCCGTCTTTCAGATGTACTGGAAGATGATAGTTACATACAGGTAATTGTTTATTTTAGGGGGGAGTAAGTGATGATTTGAATCAGATTTCACCTACATGAATTAACTAATATTCTTGTAAGCAGCATTTGCCTCAATTTTGCTCTTATGTTTTGTAAATAATTATTTCCTTTTTTGTTTGTTTGTTTTGTCCACAGAAAGCTTTGCCTCTCATTGAAAAGGCGATCACAAAAATAAAGGGGCGGCGAGTGTCTTTTGTCTGTGGTGATCCAGGACCTTTAACCCTTGGCGCTATTCTGTATCATCGGTTGAATATGAAATCACAGGTTCCAGCTTGCATTGAAGGGTTAGTATTTTCTGTATTAGATTTATATGTAAAGAGTTTGCATAGGTGTATTTTGGGGTAAAAAACAAATGTGAATGTTAAATTATTTTGATATCAACATTGGGCCACAGTGATTTTTTTTTTTTTTTATCTTGAATAGCGGGCAAGTCTGGTGATAATGAAATATTGGCAGGAGGAAAAAAAAAATCTCCAACTCCAAAATAAGACTAGTGTACCTCCTACCCTCCAAAGATCAGAAGTAAAGGAATGTAACAATTCCAGCGCCAATTGGAGGAAGTACAATTCTGTCTTACTAGAAGTCTTCAGGGAGCTGAATGAAAACAGACAAAGAATTCCTTCAACCAGAATTTGTTATTTTGGAAATCAAAATGAAAAATATTCATGAAAAATTGACATATATAATATATATACTTTGCCATTTTGTATAGGTAGGAAAAGATCTCTTCCTTTCTGGATATGAAATGGAATTCAATATAAAAAGAAGAAAACAAGCATTTTTGTTTTGATGTTTGAATGTGAGTGTTTACATCCTTGTGCGCAGGTTCTCTGTGCATATTGCGAAGTACGCCAGTACTGATCAGAAGCGACCACCAATCACGTGCATGATAGACAGTAGACATGACATGACATGACACCTGAAAGTAAGATATTTCTACCAAATATAATCTATTTTTGTTTTGAGGATGGCAGAAACAATACTATACACAAAGATAAATAAATTTCGGTGGGCCCGCTATTCAAGAAAAAAAAATTGCTGTGGCCTTATATTCCATGACTATGTTTATTGTAGTGTATTGTGATATGAGGGTTGTAGAGGCTTGTTTGTATAATCTTGTATTAAGAAAGCAAGGCATTTATTTTCATAAGATTGTGGCAGAGGTAATGGAGTAATAATAGGAATAGGGAGTTTAAATGTATCTATATCTCTCCCAAAGTAAGGGATGTTGTGGAAATATAACTAAATTTTCCATTGTATATATAGGCTAAATTCAGTGAGTGAAGAATTTTAATGAAGTATACTAACCCTCAGAATTAATTCTGGATATTTAACTTTTAAGATAAGATTTACATAGTATGAATCATTTCAAGAAATAAACATTTTTTCTGCACTTTTCCTTCTTACAGTGTCAAGAAGATGAAAAGAGACATACTCAATCCAAAGTCAGATGTACCAGATGAAATTCTGTATGGGAGAGCAGGTTACCTTTATGCACTCCTTCTTATTCAGAAGGAGGTAAGTTGCATCATCTGTAGGCATGTGCGAATTAGGCTGGAAATGAGAGAATGGAGATCATAATGTTTGTATTGCTGATGATTAAAGTGATGGTTATCAAAGATTAACATCTGGTAAAGTTAATTAGTAATAGTATTTAGATTGGATAGTTTACTATTAATCCCTTAAACATGCAGTACCTAAACCACCAAAGGACAAGCTCAGTACAGTCAAGCAGATGTTTGCAAGAATGCACAGTGCTAGTTATGTGATTTTAGATGTTTTCTACCATACATCCGCATTCCCAGTCTTTATTTACAAAACTTTAAAAAGAAATTAATCTGTTGGCCAACATTAGAAGGCTGCAGATATTACTCTTTAATATCATCTTGTTTTCCTTGAAGATTGTAGTCTAAACCACAAATCATCAAACTCCATATTACACCCATAATCAGACCAAAAGCTTTGTCATGAGGACAGTCTTGAAATCTGATAGGGTCAGATTAAAAGATGTCAGTTAATGGAAAGTGATATTTAGGCAATAGGAACTGAGGACAAAAACTGCATTTATTGTAGATTTTTGGGTTTCATGTGTGGCTAGGAAACATTTTTCTTTCTTTTTCTTTTCTTTTCTTTTTTTGTCTATCTTTTTTTCCCCTTTTTTTTTCTTTTGAAAAAAGATGTTAGTTGTTAAGTGTATTTGATATATATATATTTTTAACCATTTTCTATGCTTTAATGTATGATATGTATGCCACATTGCTTACCAATATGGTGTTCTCAGTTTTGTGTGCTAAGTATTCTTTCTTTTTTGTTTTTATCATCTTTCTTGAATTATGAAAGCTGTTAATCCCACTTACAGATTGGAAAGGCTGAAATAGATGACACACTTGTAAGGTCTGTGGTATCAGCAATTTTAGATTCTGGCCGAGCTCTTGCTCTCAAAGAAAGAAGGTCTGTTCCTCTGATGTACCAATGGCATGAGAAGCACTATATTGGAGCAGCTCATGGCATAATAGGAATTCTCTTCATGCTCTTACAGGTAAGAAATATCTGGAATAACTTAACAGTTGTGACAAAGTAGTGACTGCATTTTATTATATGTAGATATATTCTGTTCCTGTTTCTGACTAACCATCTTTTTTATTTAAGGCAAAGGAACACCTCACATCTGCAGAGCTGCATGAACTGGTGAAACCGACAATTGATTACATTGCTAAGCTACAGTTTCCCTCAGGCAATTTACCATCATCTCTCAGCAATGAATCTGATCGACTTATACATTGGTGCCATGGAGCTCCTGGAGCTGTATTTCTTTTTGCAAAAGCTTATCAGGTAAATTTTAAATTAGTTTTCGTAATAATTCTTATTAATTGTTGTTTTTACAACAGGCAACTTAGCCTGCGGTATACACTATATTGTAACTGGCAGTGTTAATGCGCTGAGTGTAAACTACTTAGACAGATAATGTGGAGTCTGTCCAACAAAAACAGTCTATTATTATCTTGATACAGCATAATAAAAGACAGATAGACCTCCAAAGATAATATGCAATCTTGCCCAACTCTATTTTTATAGAGGTATTGTGATTATTTTAATGTTTCAGGTTTTCAATGAAAAAAGTTACTTAGAACATGCTCTGAAAGCTGGTGAAAGTATTTGGGAAAGAGGACTGTTAAAGAAAGGTTATGGTCTGTGTCATGGTTCATCAGGAAACGGTTATGCATTACTGTACCTCTACCAGGTAAGGCAACCTTTTTGTAAACTTGTTATTCCACTTTTTCATGTGGATATATCTCTATTTTATTCTAGGAATTGGTAAAGGCAAACATTTTTCCTAACTGAATGGCCATGTATACATATACTGTCCATGTTTTTTGTGAACTTTGTTACACAGATGGCTCCATATCTGTTAAGCCACCAAGGAGTCACTTAGTAGGTGCTATGTGACCTCACCCAGTTTCCTTGAATTTCAGGGGGAAATGCTATTGATAGTAATACTGTCATTATCATTCTTTTTGACAACATGATTATTATGATATTATTGATACTAATAACAATTTTAAAGATTTCAAAATCCTTTCAAAATTCAAGCAATAGGGTAAATTGATGAAATAGGTAGGACTAATAAAGAACTCTTTGGTGACTAAGCCCTTGGAGGGCCAACTATATGTAAACATAATTGATTAATTAAAATTATAGTGGACATGGCATTTATGCTGTGCCATGTGCTCACATTGTCTTAATGATCAGTTTAGGAAATTAATGAATTCCTGTCATGAAATTTAAATGTTCTCTATAAAACAAGATTTTTATGCTCTGTTCATGAGACTTTCAACTGTATATAGTCATAGATAAGATAGATAGTTCCCAGAGGGACCAAAATATATTATCTTACAGGAGGTGTTGTTGGTGTTGTTTCTTTCTAGGTAACAGGAGATTCTGAAATGTTATATAGAGCAGCACAGTTCGGACGTTGGTGTCAAGATTATGGAAAGCATGGCTGCCGCACACCAGATAGACCTATGTCCTTGTTTGAGGGCCTGGCTGGTAATATTCACTTCTTGGCCGATATTGCAAATCCCAAAAATGCAAAGTTTCCTGCTTTTGTTTTGTAAGATAACAATGAGCTCAAAGGTTCCCAGTTATATCATCCCTTTTGTGCTTTCAGAGGTATGGATGTCTGTGAAATTTATATCTTCTTATATGTGTAAATCTGTAAGATATATAGATATTGGTCTTAAGGATGTACCATTACTAATGGTAAAACATTGAAACATTGTACAGTTTTATGTTTTGAAAGTAATTTGTCTGTCTCAGTGTTGATTGTTAAATCCTTTTTATATAGATAGGCTATTTGGCAACTCTCCAGTAGTTATGAAATGTACACCCAATTTAGTTTCTGTATGGAGAACATTTAAAAGATTAAGGTTTTCTAATGAGTTATTGAGTCTCATTAATCAATTAAACAATTTTATGCCCTTTCATTTTTACATAGGGGACCTGAGAAATATTTACATTGAGGCTGAAATTATTAGATATTCTTTTTTTCTTTCTTTCTCTCTCTTTCTTTCCATCACATTAATTACCAAATGGCATGGTCCCATTTGCAATAGGTCATGCATTTATTACCTTCCATAAACATAAAAATACACTTTTATTATATATGGATAAAAATAATGCAAATGTGTTGTTTAGCATTTATACTGTTTGTTACAGAGTATAGAATGAAAGGACAATGCCTGACATTCAGTTATAAAAGTGTACTGAAATATGTCAATTCATAACAATTCTTATGGTTCTTTTCATGTCATAACATATTGTTTAAATCTTATCAGATTCTCAAACCACTTGTATGGAAATTATTCAGAATACAGTCTCCCATCTGTATCTTTCTTTCAACCCATCCAATATTCATATATTATTCATTTAGCGTGGATTTACATATTTATTTTTCTTAGCTTTAAGCTTTTGCCCTTGAGGTTTTGGAGCCTCAGCAACTGGTGCAGCTTCATGAGGACTGTAAACATTACCCATTTGGGCATAGCAGTTTCTTATTAGTTCTACCACATCAGTATAGTGTTTGGCCGGTTCAACAACATGCTTATCAAGGAAAATTTGGTGACTCAGCAGCCCAGCTAAGGCAGCTGATATATTACCCTTCCTCAATGCACCCAAACAGTCTTTATGATGTAACAGTTGCGCATCAGCCTCTTGCACTAGTTTTGTATATTGTTGTACATTGCCACACATGTTACATTTAGAACGAATAGATGTAGAAAAGCAAAATGGCTGTTGACACTTTGGTGCTGGACAACGGAGTATCAGTGTTTCCATCTGGTGATGTGGATACAAAGGCCAGTTATGTGTACAGGCTTCACACAAACATTTAAATTTATATTGATTTAGGAGAACTTCCTGTCGTTCTACCACAGGATTTGAGTAATATTGAAACCCATAATTATCAAACACTTCAGAGCCTCTTGGAATATACCTTATTGCACGCAGTATACACTTGTCTCCGACACTGTAACGGATAGCATTAGATTTACAGGAGTGGTTTGTGAGTGAGACTGTTGTGTAGAATGCACCGCCCAATTCATTAGTAGTATGTACTGTGGTATCATGCTCTGAGATCTCATATGCATTACATGAAGCTCCTTGCAAGTGTCTGAGTGCTAGGGCAGCCACAAATAATTCATCTTCTTCCAGGGGTTCTTCTTTCCCGAAAAAGCCCCCTAACTTAAGGCACTGACATATGTAAAGAGCTGTAATGCTTCTCTTTAAAAGATCACCAAAAGATCGCTTGTTTGAATTAGTTATGAGGTGAAAGACAGTCATATAGTCTTTTGGGTGATATTTTCCTTCCCAGCTTATGGGTTTTGGTATGGTTTCACAGTCTGTAGAGACTTCTTCTGCTACAAGATTTGGAGCTTCACATTTCTCTTCATCAATAACTGTCAGGAGCTTTTCTTTTAGCTTCTGTAGTTTAGACCATGACACCATGACAAGTGCTCTGTAAATCAAGGAAATAAATAACGTCAGATGAAAGGAATGAACATATCTATCTGTGCCCTTAGCTCACCTAAAGTGAAATAATCAAACTACTTGCAGAAAATTCATAGAGATTACAATATTTTTAAAAAATCAAAAGATATGATCTGGCTAGCCAAGTTCATGGTTGAAAGAATAGCTTGACCAAATCTCATGGTTCATTATCTAAACACCTCATTTCAGTATTATAAATGATTTAAGATGTTACATCCCTCTTTCAAGGACAATATGTGAGACTGCTAAGGAAATAGATCCATATTATCTATTAATATTTTTAAAACTTCTTCAATTAGACAAAAATAGAATTTTACATTATGTGATTTATTATTAAAATACTGACCTGAAAACAAGTAAAGCCACTTTTCCTATTTCAGGGTCCATAAGGTGATTAAGAACCTTGCATTCCATTTTATGTTGCTTTTCCCATGATGCTGCGTAGCATGAGTCACTACAGTACGACACCTGACAAAAGAAATTTCTTTCAATACCAAAGCATATAATTAACATTTCATGTTTTTTTTCTTTTATGTAGATTTGGAGTTGAATGCTACTAGATATTTCTTGGCTATATAATCGAAAATGTACCTTTTATATTTATTGTAACAGTGACCTAAACCAGTACAACTATATGATTTTTCATGTTGAAAAAATAGATATTCTATATATCCAGCAAACAAGAAAGATACTCACCTTAGCACAAGAGCTGCATGGTATTGGACAAGGACAGTAACTAAAACAATTATAGCAATGGCTGCCACAAACATCTGCATTCATCATGGTTACATATGGTTCATCAATGATCAAAATATCACCTGAAAGGAATAAGAAAATCTATAAAACATTATTATGTACATATGGATAATGCAAATTAAAATATTCATCTTAAGTTTTCCTAAGGAGAAGGTTGCTTTGAGAAATAATCTTTACAAAAATATTTTGAGGAAACAGAAAACCTGGATGAACATAATGTCAAATAATCAAATATATCAGTAGAATTGCCCATTGTCAACAAAAGATATTTGAAAAATGCTATATAAAGTAATGAGTAATTTATATTTTCTTACTGTAACTGGTCTTACTTTAGCATTGTCTACATTAACAAATGAGGTTCTCATTTTTAAAAGTTTATAAAATTCTTTGATATTTTGTGTGTGTTAGTCGGATGTGTGTGTGTGATAGCGAGAGTTGGAGCACGAACCCAACCATCACCCACCTGGTTTGATATCCCTCTGCGCGAGGGCACACCTCCCCACCATGGGCGACCGGACGAAGTTGACGGCGCTCGAGGCACTGGGGAACCGCTTGTTGACGCCGTAGGAGAGCTGAGGGACGTGCCTGGTCGCTGGTTTCTCCGCAGCCGCACTGGACGCTTTCTTTTGCTTCTTCCCCTTGACCGTTTTGAAAACCGACATGATCCTCACGGTCGTTGCGGCTTTGACTTCATTGGAGATATTGCTCTTCCTCAGGTATTCCAGAGCCTTCAAGAACTGGGCTTCCGCTTCTTTGTACTCTTTGGACATCGCGTAACAGTGTCCTAGAATCTCATAGGCGTTCCACATCTGTTCATCCGGGCACTTGAACGACAAGCTCTTCATGGCATCTACCTTGGCGTTGTCAAATTGTTCCAGCAGCAGGTACGTCCAGCCCCTCTTCATATAGCGAGTCGCCAGGGCCAAGGTGTCCTCTGGTGGCGTCTTCAAGAGGCACTTCTTTATGACGTCGAGGGCCTTGTTAGCTGAGGCTTCGTTCGGGACGAGCATATCGTACACCTTCTCGTAGTTGGTGGCGTCTTCAGCACTC
>NC_091560.1:26581960-26599442 GCF_042767895.1 Penaeus vannamei
TATGAATTGGATTCGTGTGTATAATTCAAGACAGAAGCGTTAATTAACCTATTCATGTATGATAAAACTGAGGGTGCTTTCTGCCAACTCATATGTATAATCACATTACGTATGTAGTAATGTTTAGTCAATACAACGACTCGTGTAGTTGAAAGGTTTGTTCATAAAAATTATCAAGAATTAGTTACTTTTTTATATACGAATCGATTGCAAAGAAGTAAAAAATAATAATAAAAAAAAGTACAGCTGGCTCACAATCTTAGAATGGGAATCAGAGTTTTTTTTTTTTTTTTTTTTTTTTTGTTTTACACGAATGAATTGTGTTCATAGAGAGTTGCTTCCCCTTCAGGAATTATCCTCATTGAGGTAGAATGATTCTACAGTCATAGAATGTTTACATTCGAAGGGGTTGGTGATTCCGCTTTAGCTGATTATGAATTATAGGAACAGCTGATTGTATTATATATCGTTTTTAACTCTCTCTCTCTCTCTCTCTCTCTCTCTCTCTCTCTCTCTCTCTCTCTCTCTCTCTCTCTCTCTCTCTCTCTCTCTCTCTCTCTCTCTCTCTCTCTCTCTCTCTCTCTCTCTCTCTCTGTGTGTGTGTGTGTGTGTGTGTGTGTGTGTATGTGTGTGTGTGTGTGTGTGTGTGTGTGTTTGTGTACATATATATATATATATATATATATATATATATATATATATATATATATATATATATATATATATATATATACTTATATGTCTGTGTATGTATCTATATATCTATCTATATCTATCTATCAATTTATCTATCAATATATGTCTGTATATGTGTGTGTATGTGTAAACAGAGAGAGGGAGAGGGAGACTAATTCACCCAACGACTAAATTAATGTCTTAGTAACATGGCAATGTTGTCCATAGAGCTGGGGTAACCACGTGTCGGCGTCGGGTCCAGGAATCGGGCCTCCAGCTCCCAGCCCCAGTTTGCGCGCGTCGCCTGTTGTGGAGACGGCCTTGATCGAACCTTCTCCGCTTACTGTTCAGGAACGAGGGAGTAAGAAACATTTTTGTACGTTCATGTCAGTTGGTTTTATCTCGACAGTTGTGTGAACTAAAAACTTTCCGCGTGGTTAATTGAAAAGATCGGATTGACAGACTGGCGAAATGATTGTAATTGTTGCCTCTTCATATAATCTGGATTAACAAGTTGCTGCCTCTATTGTTGGATGCGTAAAACCTCAAGGTAAGAATATTTTATTATTGGGTATTGATACTTCGTTTAAAGAACAGTGGAAAAGTTGCATAAACTTTCGATTTAAATACATGCAAAAGAATGTGTAAAAGAGACCGTCTAAGCTAATTAGTCACCCATGATTAACCTGCGCGTATTTCATATTCTCACAGAAATATGTCTCTGTGACCAGACCCAGTCTGCCAAACTGGGTTTTGTAGAGTCTTTTGTGTTTGTCTGTCCGGTATATGATATCGCAAAATAGAGGCATGCATTTGCCTGTGTGCTTATTTATGAGTACCCATCCTTACGCGTGCATATATAACTGCAAGTGCAAGCAAATAACTGTGTGTGTTAAGATAGGTAAATATAAATAGATAGGTAGATAGATAGACAGATAAGTCTACATATACAGAAAGGTACATAGGCAAATAGTTTTGTGTAATGTATAAATACATAAAAAAATAATAATAATAAATATATATATATATGTATGTATATATATATATATATATATATATATATATATATATATATATATATATATATATATATATATATATATATATATATATATATATATATATATATATATATATATATATATATATATATATATATATATATATATATATATATATATATATATATATATATATATATATACATACATATATATATGAATATATATATATATATATATATATATATATTTAAATATATATAATATATATATATATATATATATATATATATATATATATATATATATATATATATACATACATATATATAAATACAAATATATATACATATATATATGTATATATATATACATATATATAGGTATATATACAAATATATATATATGTATATTTCTATATATATCTATATATATATATGCATATTTGTGTGTGTGTGTGTGTGTGTGTGTGTGTGTGTGTGTGTGTGTGTGTGTGTGTGTGTGTGTGTGTGTGTGTGTGTGTGTGTGTGTGTGTGTGTGGGTGGGTGCGCGTATGTGTGTGTTTGTGTGTGTATGAATGTATACAAATTCACAATAAATAAATAGACATACACACATACATTCATACATACATATATACATTGCAACAGAAACAACGAAGGGAAGAACAAGAAAACACAAGAATATGCCGAAGGCCTTTTTTTCATTATTTATTTATTTATTTATTCATTTATACATATATGTGTGCTTCATGCTCACGGTAATGTGAAGCGATGGTGTGGTAGACTAGGTAGTGCTTGCATGCCCTCTCGCTTACAGCTGCCACCGCTGGCTAGCCTAGTGCTATAAAGGGAGCAGCTTTGCATAAGCCGGTTTATAACCTCTCCAGCATTGAGATGGAGAGGTTATATATATATATATATATATATATATATATATATATATATATATATATATATATATATATATATATATATATATATATATATAAGCCTCCTCGTGGCCACCCATGGAAACTGAGCATCTTGCAGTCCCGAGCTAAGCCGTGGGGGACCTTCGAGCAGCAGGAGGCCCCAGAGGTACAGAGTCATTGCCCACCGGCATGTGGACATGCCATGGCTCCATATCAACTCCTGCCCTTCAGCCCCCTAGGGTAAATGGACGACTCAGGCGAGGCCGGTCTTGCCAGTCTTCTCCCACTAGATTCAGACTCACTGGCAGTGTCTTTTATAATTGGAAATGCTGGGGATAAGGGTGCTGCTCCTCCCACCCAGCAAGTGAGGCGGGCTGTGGGTCCTATTGGAAGGGCGACTGTTGCTCCCATCCCTTGGTGTATAAGGCTCGGGCACTTCTGAAAAGTAATAAGGAACAGCTCATCAGGAATCTTGATTAGGAGGTTGAAGGCCATTTCCTTATAAACAGCTTTTGTCCTGTCTATCAAGCCCTAAGAAAATATAGGTCCAAGCCCTCACAGATGGCTGCAGTCCGTTCAGTGGATGGACGGATCATCTCAGATCATATTGGGGTTTGTGAACGTTGAGCAGAATATTTTAAGCAACTATCAGATAGACCCTTTATTAACAGGTAGTTTGGACGCAAGCAAAACCCACCTATCAGTAAGGAACTCCCTAGACTGGCTGATGTTAGGGAGGTGATCTCTAAGCTGAAAGGTGGAAAAGCTTGCGGACATATGCGAACCACTAAAAGCTGGGGGTTAACCTATGGCACGGGGGTGGCATGTTATCTTGGCTGCTATCTGGAAGTCCTGTTCCATTCCCCTGGACCTGTTGAGGAGTGTGGTCATCCCTCTCTGGAAGGGGAAAGGGGTTCGTTGGGACTGTAGCATCTAGCATGGCATCCCACTACTCAGTATACCAGGCAAAGTTTTTGCATACATTCTGCTGAAATGGATTCGCAACCAGCTAGTAAGGGACCAAAACCGGAAGTCTGAATTCACTCTTTGCAAGCCCTTAATAGTCTGTATCCTAGCGCTTCTAGTTATTATGGAACGCCGTCGGAAGTTCCTCAACTGAAAGGGTTTGACTCGGTGCATCACAAATTGCTATGGAAGATCCTGAGACAGGGGAATTCCAACACGGATTATTGGTTTAATGGCGTCTATATACTGGTACCGAAAGTGCTATAAAGTGTTGTGAGGGCTTGTCGAGCTTCTCCCCTATTAACTCAGAAGCGAGGCAGGGCTGTGTCCCTGCACTAATACTTTTTAACACTTGCATGAACTAGATAATGGACAGAACTACTATCCAAAGATATTGTGTTTTTGCGCGCTGATGTTTACACATTTGTTTGGAATGTGAAGTATCCACAACTTACATCATCGCCTGAAGCAGCCGCAAGCAAATATTTGTGCTATCCATGGCATATCCGCAACTAATGCTCGTGTCATTTGTAATTCATGAATCCCTTGCTCATTAGCATAAAGAAAGGGTGTATATTGGCATGAAAAAGGGTGTATATATCGAGCTGATAGCAAGATCATTCTACAGCTAGTTTAAATACACGATAAATTTTACAATCATCTTAAATAAAGAATCCATTTACGAGTCCCCGCGCCGCGTCCAAACACAAAGTGCTAGAATAAGGCGTAGTATTGATTCACACTCACACCATGCCTACTGACCTACTGCCATATTGTAGACCGTGAATCAGTCTATAAAGACAGTTGGCAAAGATCAATACCGCATGTTAAGAGAGTGATGGCGGTGTCCGCTCCGGTTTCACGCCTTCTGAAATGCTGTCTCGTTCTCTCTTTTTCTCTCTATGTACGTATACACAAACATACATGTGTGTGTGTATTATGCATGTGTGTGTGTGTGTGTGTAATGTATGTGTGTGTATATATGTAAATTATATATATATATATATATATATATATATATATATATATATATATATATATATATATATATATATATATATATATATATATGTAATGTATATATATCATGTATATATATAATGTATATATATATATATATATATATATATATATATATATATATATATATATATATATATATATATATATATATATATGTATGTATGTATATACGTGTGTGTGCGTGTTTGTGTGTGTGCGTGTGCGTGTGCGTGTGCGTGTGTGTGTGTGTGTGTGTGTGTGTGTGTGTGTGTGTGTGTGTGTGTGTGTGTGTGTGTGTGTGTGTGTGTGTGTGTGTGTGTGTGTGTGTGTGTGTGTGTGACAGAGAGAGAGAGAGAGAGAGAAGGATTGGCTTGTAGTTTTAAAAATATCGTTTCGGGCGTGAAAAAGTTGCTTTCGTAGGTTTGGCCTGAAAAAAGTCATTAGATTGCGAATCGAGAATCACACGATAAATTCCACGGTGTTTTAATCCCTATTTCATTTATGATAAAAGACAAAACTAAAAGAGCATCTTGAAGTTTTGGACGACGTCTAAGAACCAATGGGTCTCTACAGTCTTGGAGCAAAGCAGGTTGCACTTAAGTTATGCATAAATGGAGCACTGTGCAAGACTAGGATTGCAGGAAAATTATTGACTGGACTAGCACTGCGCAGAGTGATTAGGAAGGAATACTCTAGCAAGATCATTGTTATTGATTGGTCTCGGGGGAATTCCCTGCGGTTCACTGTGATCCCAAGACTCTGAACACTCTCGATAAAAGGCTGCGAATGCTACAAGGGATATCTAAATAAACGCGTATCGTGTTGATATGGATTAAATTACGCATTCCATGTGAATACGATCGCATGTTGGAATCCCGAAGAATTTACATGCTGTCGACTTGAAAGGTCAGGATTTGACAAACTAATAGCAGACGTTGAACTAAGGAGTTATTTTTAGCCTGTATCCCTCAAACATTATAAGAGCCTCCTGGAAGAAGATAATTGGTCTTCTGCAATATTCCAAAAGACCTGAATTCTGTAACAGAAAGCCTTATGACTTGTTCGCAGAATAGAAATCAAAATAAAACCTCACATAACAAGACAATGTAATGTCGTGACCACAAGAACAAAGTTTGGATGCAGACTGTAATGGCGGGTCGGCGAAACGAGCAAAACGGAAGATTTTAAATGTGAATTGAGTTTTGAAATCAGATTTACAAGCAGTAAATTATCTCTGAGTGCCATATAATGCAGCCTCCTATAGTACTTATTATAAATTAATGCATGTGGCTATTCTGTTTTTTTATGTATTAGTAGATATATATATCTTGTCATATGCTAAATCTTTATACTATGAACAATTTTTAGATACATAGTTACGGAAGTTTTAACCGAATAAGCAAGATTACCTCTGATATATTTCGTTTATGATCATTATCATTATTTTTGTTATTATTATTCTTTATATGTGGGTGTGTGTGTCCCTGTGTGTGTATCCCTGTGTGTGTGTATCCCTATGTGTGTGTGTATGTCCTTGTGTGTGTGTGTATCCCTGTGTGTGCGTGTGCGTGTGTGTATCCCAGTGTGTGCGTCCTCATTAAAGAGGCCATGCCCTGCAGGATGTCCCGCCAGCCCCCTGACGGGTCCCTCCAGCTGCAGTGGGTCTTCGGCTACAACGGACACACGGCCAGGAACAACGTGAAAGTGAACAGCGCGGGGCACTTGGTCTACTACGTGGCGGGCGTCGGGGTCGTGCATGACATCGGCCAGAAGAAACAGGCCTTTTACACGGGCCACAACGATGATATCACCAGGTGAGTGAATAAGAAGGCGAAGGGTAAGAACTGGACACCGTGGGTAAGCTCCAAGATCAGATGTGCATAAAAAGAACGAAGAGAGGGACAGGAAAACATGCGAATGCTTATTTTTTTAATTTTTCTATAACAGATTGGTAGTTATATCCATCTTCCTCTCTTCCTCGCCCTCCGAGTTGGCCTAATTGTCTTCTTGCGGCAGATGTGTTTCGGGTTTAGGTTAGAAGGAATGGATCGTTTAGAATTGGCGGTCTGAGCAAGGTCTATATAAGTACTTACATAGACCTTGGGTCTGAGCATGGCAAGAGAGTCTATAGTACGCTAAGAAATACTTATTCAGCTGCACACTCGATTTTGATTAGACATAATTTATTACATGTGATTTTCCCATGATCATTGTATCATGTCCTTATATTTTTAAATCTACTTATAATATCTGCACTTGATAGCAGCCGCGACGTCATCATTGTTTACACGCGAATATCTTCCATTCTCTTCAAAGTAGCTTGCTCGTATTTCTAATAAAAATACGCCTCAACAATGAGTGCGGACAGCGTCGTATCTTGGACACAGAGTAGCACAATAGCGCTCATCGAGAAGGTGAGGGAATTTAAGTTTCTTGCCTCTGGGATATTGAAAGCCCAGATTTCAAGATGGTTCTGCTCGCCCGTGTGACCAGCAAGTAGGAAAATGGCCAACACACTAGGGTAGGGCTACTTCGAAGGCTAGATATCATGACAAAGAGGGTATTCAATAGACAATTTGTTCAGTATGAATTCTTTATACTACAACCTTTGACGTCTCATATTTTGTCCTAATTGTTAATTCAAATTCAACCTTTTTGCCACAATACACCGCCCCCAATCTTCACCCTATTGCTAAATTTTGAACAAGCCGATAATGGCCTTATATATAATAGATAATTAACCATACTATAAAGTGAGCATAATTAATGACCCATAGTAGGACATTAAAGGAAATTTAGCACCAGAAAATTTATTGCAATGCCTGTTCAATTCCTTATAGCAGATCATCATTGGATTAAGATGAAACAAGACATACCAAGGCATACTAAATCATCACAAAAAATGACCTTATTACACCAGCTTATAAACACAGGAATGAAGATTATAATCTGCCCCACTGACCCTTCCGACACTTCAATGCACTTCAGCCTGGCGATGAGTGCAGACGGCAAGCTGGTGGCGACGGGGCAGATGGGCAAGGACGCCTACATCACCGTCTGGGACTCCTTCACCTGCCAGCCCGTCAGCGTCATCCACGACGGCCACAGCCACAGCGTCACCAGCCTCGCCTTCTCCTCCGACGGCTCCGTAAGCGCAGGGCTTTGGTGACGCGCCGTTGGGAGTGTTGCTTCGGCCTGTGGATACGTGGATGTAGATGTGGATATATAGAGAGAAAGACACTGATGTGCATGTATACAGACAGATAGATGGATATAGATGTAGGTTTGTGTGTTTAAATATGTGTATGTTTGTGTGTGTGTGTGTATGTGTATGCGTGTGTGTGAGTGTATATATATATATATATATATATATATATATATATATATATATATATATATATATGTGTGTGTGTGTGTGTGTGTGTGTGTGTGTGTGTGTGTGTGTGTGTGTGTGTGTGTGTGTGTGCGTGTGTGTGTGTGTGTGTGTGTGTGTGTGTATGTATGCATATATGTATGTATACATATAATATATATATACATATGTGTATAAATATACATGGACATATATGTGTGTGTGTGTGTATGTGTGTGTGTATGTGTGTGTGTGTGTGACAATAACAAGACCCTCCTCCCCCTCAGATGTTGGCGTCGGTGGGCGGGCCCGACCGGAAGCAGGAGCTGATGGTCTGGCTGTGGGAGAAGGGGCGGCGAGTGGCGCAGAAAGTGGCGTACAATGGAAAGGCGAGTTGCTCTCTATTGCACACCCAGGAAATATGATGCGGCGATGTTCGATATATCATAACTCAAATGTTACTAAATGAATCACCATACTTCAGGTGGAGGAAGTGGAGTGGGAGCCCGGGTCCACCACCAAGCTTGTCACCTGTGGAGCGAAGCACGTCCGGTTTTGGAAACTCCGCGGCAACGTTCTCCAGGTAGCTAAGCGTATTTTGCATTGCCACATAATTTTTTTCTGTGCATCCTGTATTGGTTTCTGGTGCGTTGTCTTCCTTTCTTCTCGTGCACTTTCCTTTTGTTATATCTCCTGCCTCTTTGCGTGTTTTTTCTTTCCTCTGCGATCCCGCTTTATTCCTGTATTCATGTCGCCACTATACTTTGTGAAAGTGTGAGTGAGACGGGAGAACGAGTACCTTGTAAAATATGTGTATATATTTATATACAATTTATAAAAGCCATAACAGAGAGAGAGAGGAGAGAGAGGAGAGGGGGAGAGAGAGAGAGAGAGAGATGGAGAGAGAGGGAGAGAGAGAGAGAGAGATGGAGAGAGAGGGAGAGAGAGAGAGAGACAGAGAAAGAAAGAGAGAGAGGGGGGGGAGGGGGAAGAAAGCGGGAGAGCGAGAGAGAGAGCGAACCCTAAAATCCCTAACACCGTGACTTACTGCAGAGTGTCTCGGGAGTGTTCGGCGGCGAAGGAGTGTCGGACCAGGTGAGCGTGACCCACATGGCCGACGGGCGCGTGGTGACGGGCTCCGACTGCGGCCACCTCTACGTGTGGGCCAACGCCAAACTAGAATCGGTCGTAAAGGATGTTCATCCGGTGAGTTTAACCTAATGTTGGCAATAGACGACCGTAAATTTATTGTCTTAAAATAAGTCATTGTTCATCTCATGTTAGCAAAGTATAATTGGAATTCATTTTCTTCTCAGTAGTAGACGTGTGTCTAACAGGATCTAAAGACGATGATCATGCAGAAAATAGCCATATATCTGGAAGGCGGTCAGTTATAGGTGTATGAATGTTGGCCATAAAACAAATAAAATTGAAAATCAAAGTTAATTCTGAAAAAAAATCCCTAAAAATCCAAGAGGACTACAACAGTATGCCATTATTTTACTACACTCTTATAACGAGAACTTTACAGTTGCAAGGGTGACATACCAATCTTAAGCTTTATCTGCCAAACAAAAACGCACAATAGTAGTTCAGTTGAAGTCGTTCCTCTACCTTCATGACTACCAACCTTCCAGGGAGGAGTGCTTGTGACGGAGGTGTACCCTAATGGGCTCTTGACTGGGGGGAAGGACGGTTCCATCAGCATGTTTGACAAGGACCTCAACAAAGTAGCAACAGTACCAGGTAAAGGGTACATCCACTTGTACACTTGATTACGTAAATGAACTCTCCGGTGGTATTACTTTTATTTTTCTTATGATGAACAGATTCATAAATGGTTCATTTGTTCCAGAAGCTCCCAGCCTGGTGTACGACGTGGCCGGACCCATACACTCTCTCGCCGTTTTCAACGAGATGGTCAGACTCTCCCCCCTTCCCTCCTCTTCTCTCGTCTCTCTCTCTCTCTCTCTCTCTCTCTCGCTCTCTCTCTCTCTCTCTCTCTCTCTCTCTCTCTCTCTCTCTCTCTCTCTCTCTCTCTCTCTCTCTCTCTCTCTCTCTCTCCCTGCATTCATATACGTTTGCAACTGGCTTTACCATATCCTTTGGCATATTTCAAATACAACCGACAGTCACATTAACCCAGACCTGCCCTCGCTAAGTTTTCTTGACCACCGGCCGGCTTTGCCTTTCCAGGTCATCGCAGGAACCGAAAAGAACGAAATTTGGACCGTGCGAGCTCAGGACAATGACGGGTTTTCGGCGGCGTGCATCGTGCAGGGCCACGGACTGGGGGAGGTCTGGGGTCTGGCCACGCACCCCTCCAGACCCGTCGCCGCCACCGCCTCCGATGACTTCACTGTGAGGTGAGTGTGGAACCTCTGGTTTATTTTTATTTATTTCTCTCACCGCACATACTATTCATATGTATACTTTGTATGTATTATTTTATGTGTAAACGAGGGGCCGAGGCAGACGGTTCAGCCACGTCTCTATAATACACAACAACAACAACGTCGACAAGTGTGTATATATACATGCAAAAGTTAACATTAAAAAATCCGCCAACCTCAGGACCAGAGGAGTGCCGGATTTTTGGTTATACATGCTGTATATGTTTAACGGGGAAAGGACTACGTGGACAGTAAGAAAATTCGACACTGAATGAAAAATAAAGCTAAATAGCTATATAGCAGATGGACTGTCAGAATGATCAACCTCACAACTGACAGTAACAGCACTCCAAAATCAGTGCCGGAAATCTGAAGGACCGAATTATCTAAAGCCGGATTTTTTTTGCCAGCCTGTATATATATAATATCTATCTATCTATCTATCTATCTATCTATCTATCTATATCTATATATATATATAGATATATGTATATATATATATATAAATATATATATATATATATATATATATATATATATATATATATATATATATATATATATATACACCCACACACACATATATATATATATATATACATATCTATCTATCTATGTATATGTATATATATATATATATATATATATATATATATATATATATATATACATGTATACACATATACATGTAATCATTGCATATATATATATATGCATATATACGCACTGACTATACCTGTATTAAACAACGTATGGATAACACTGTAAGATTCAGAATTATACAGAACGTGGAAGTTGCGTAGAGAGGTGGGGAATTTCCAACTTTTTATTCAAGATATCTTTATTTCCACTTTTCTCTATTTGTCTATCTATCTTACTCTCTATATTTATCTATGTCTATCTATATATCTATATCTAACTATCAATCTATCTATATCTGTCTATCTATCTATCTATCTATCTATCTATATATCTATCTATCTATCTATCTATCTATCTATCTATCTATCTATCTATCTATCTATCTATATATATATATATATATATATATATATATATATATATATATATATATATATATATATATAGGGGGGGTCTATATATCTCTTTTCATCTATCTACGCATCTATATTTTTTCTTGTCTCTAAAAAACGAATTGCAGCAAATACAAGAATTTGAAATGTCATATTATCTCACCTATCGTAGCGGGCAGTTTGAACAGTATGTCAGTGTAAGAGAACGCACCTCATGTCGTCCGACTCCCTCCTTCACCCTCCCCCCTCCCCCCTGGCAGGCTGTGGGACCTGGAGGAGCACCGGCCGATGACGACGGCGACGATGGACGTGCAGGCGCGGTCGGTGGCCTTCAGTCCCGATGGCCAGCAATTGGCGGTCGGCCTCACTCTCGGGATATTTATCATTCTCGATGCTGAGTAAGGAATATTGATGATTTTTTTTCTTGTTACCGTTTATATTCATTTATTGTGTATTTATTGGTTGATTTCGAATTCGTTGTGTGTTCAGTGGTTTTCGTTTGGATGTGTATTTTACATATCGCTGGCTGAGTAAGAACTAATGGCGATAACTTTTCGTTTTGATGTTTTATTTTCTTTTTGCGGTATACTATTGTACATTCTTCGTTGTTGTATTTCTAGTATCTTATCTTGATCTTGTGAAATGTAGGAGTTTTAAAAAGTCCATAAAGATAGCAACTAATCATATATATTACCCATGATTCTGTATTTCCGATACCTGGTGCATGGACTGTAGTGTATGAACCTTGTAAGCGGAGGGACTGGACGATACATTAAGCTGACCTAAAATCCCTCTAAAAGTCGAAATTGAATAGATAAATATGATATAAATAAAATAAAAAAGCATTTAATGCATGCGTCAGTCGTCCATTTATCTATTTCATTGTGCATTTGTGATTCGCTCTTTCTAGGATTTCTTTTGGTAGAAGCATCTATTATCATTATCATTATCATCTTTATTACACCATTTTAACCAGTGTTGTTGCTATTATTATTGTTTTTGTTATTGTTGTGATTATTGTTTTTATTTTCATCATTTTTATTATTGTCATTAACATAATTATTAGTACTATCTTCATCATTAAAAACATCATTTAGATTACAAACCCCCTTTCGTATAGAAATACCCGTGGCATCTTACAACCAGACATTATCGCTTACAAAAACTAAAACCGCATTTCCTCCAGGCACCTCGAGGAGCAGTTCCGTGTGAGCGACCGCAAGGAGGTGCGCCACGACCTCAAGTACTCACCCAACGGGGAATTCTTGGCTGTGGCCTCAAATGATAACTTTGTAAGTGCCTTCCAGATATCTCTAGCTTATCCACTTTTTAAAATATCACCTTTATATCATCTTTCTATTCATTATTGATGATAAGTGAGAAAGGTGAAAGTGATTACATTTCCAGGTGGACGTGTACGCCGTGGAGAGCGGTTACGAAAGGACGAAGGTGCTGTCGGGTGCCTCCTCCTTCATCACTCACCTCGACTGGTCTAGCGATTCCCTTTACATCCAGGTGAATACAGGCGACAGTCAGAGGCTTATCTACAACGTGTTAGGTAATACCCTAAGTCAATACAGTCAAGGTGACGTCAGTAGATCATAACGTCTATGTATTAACTCAGAATATGAACATATGCAGAACAACGCTCATGAATCACAAATTTCATTCATAAAGAGAGTTTAAGAGAATGAGCGTAATATATCATGTACATTACCATATGACAAATCTGTGACTGTGCACAGAGGAGGCCATCGTGGACGAGAGCTCCATTCCATCGGTGGGCTGGTCCACTTGGACGGGCGTGCTGGGGCCTCAGGTTGCCGGGCTCTGGCACAAGTACGCTGACGTTTCTGACATCAACGCCTCGGACGCTAACTTCTACTACAACATAATCGTAACTGGCGACGACTTTGGTCTTCTCAAGCTATTCAGATTCCCTTGCACAAAGAGAGGTGAGACTGCTATTGCGAAAGCCTTGGTATTACCGTATATGTATGAAATTTTGAGAGTATTTTTATGTTTAATTGCACATTTGTATAAATGTGCGAAACAAGTCAACCGCCAAATCAGAACGTTTCTACCTTCTTATCCTCTACCAATTCCTCCACATTTTTTTTCTTCTACTTCTTTCTCCTCCTCCTCCTCCTCCTTCCTATTGTTGTTATTATTATTATTATTATTATTATTATTATTACTCCTCCTCCTCCTCCTCCTCCCTGTCCAGGCGCGAAATCCCGGAGCTTCGTGGGCCACAGCGCGCACGTGACCAACGTCAGGTGGACCAACGATTCCGAGTACGTGGTGTCTGTCGGGGGAGCCGACCACGCCGTCTTCCTGTGGAGATTTCGACCCTCAAGAAAGTCCTCTCCCAGGATGGACTTAGGTTAGGCGCTCCTTTATCGTTATTTTTAACGTTCCAATACATTATTTTCCTTATCAAATAGTTAGCATAGTTATAGCTGTGATATTTGAATATTTGTTTCGGTCTGATTTCAATAATTTTCCTTACTAGTGTAGTTCCATAACTGTCGTTAGTTTTTTTGTTATGATTAATGTGCCATTAATACCAAAAGTTATCGTTATCTTGATCACGGTCTCATCGTTGTTATAATCTTATTGTAACATGCTATGGCGATTTTTTGATTTCTTAAAACAATATGCCCATTATGATTATCATTTCGTTTTTACTACACCTTTTTTGTCATTCCTGCATTATATACATAGAAAAATTATACAAACATTGTCTCCAGAGAGTCTGACCGCAAAACTTTAAGCTCCCCTTGTACCCCGTCAGTGAGGCTTCCGTCCTCCGTTGAAGACGAGTCTGACGACGATGTCCTGGACACGGAGGACGAGCTCGAGGGCATTCCCGAGCTCACCCTCGACCTAGAGGAAGAGCTCGCCGGGTCGACAAGATCGTCCGGGTTGGTGTGGTGAACAATTTATTTTTTTGAGACAGGTTTTTTTTTCAAGTTTATGTGAAAAGTCTTTTGTTAATCCTGAAAGTGGTCTTAGTCTTTCTCTTAGTAAGGGTAGACGCTGAAACCACAGTAACTAGATAGATCACCTTGACTGCAGTGCAAGATTTCCAAAGTGATATTACATACGGATATCTAGGTAAAACGTAGTTTGCCCATGTTTCAGCAGCTGATTGAGCAAAACTGACATTCATAGTACCAAATTTACGCATCACAATAAAGCCGCCATACCACTTGCACAGCAGACGCAGCAGGAGGAGGACAGACGACGCCACGCCCGGGGTCGACGTCGCAACCGACTCGACCTTCGCGAAGCGCCGCGCCGCCACGGACGAGAACGAGAAGGCCAACGTCGCGCCCATTCACGCCCTCTCCGTGAGCCATATCTTCGGGTATGTCGCCGTATGTGTTGTTAAGTCGTTTCTGAATTCTAAAAGGTAAATTCACACATATTTTGAAGAGAAATGTTTACGAGTAGGAGTCTTGCTTTTAAACGGAGAATTACTTCTTTCTTTCTTTCTACTTCTCAGGTATCGTGCCCATGAATGTCGCAACAACGCCCACTGGTTAAAGGATGGGCGTGTGGTGTACCACGTCGCAGCGGTGGGGATCGTGTGTGATCCTCAAACGCTTCGTCAGGAGCACTACCTCCACCACACAGACGACATCCTGTGCTTAGCTGTCCATCCGGGAGGGGAGTTGGTCGCCTCGGGTCAGGCAAGTGAATTTGGAGAGAATTACTATCATATTACCGGAACTCTTAAGGAGGCTTTCTCTTTCCCTGGCAGTTTTATGATAACCAGAGACTGGCATGATGTTTCCTAGATGGTAGCGAACAGGTCAGATTGTTGCTATTTTCATTTTTAAGGGTGTTTTGTATCAGCTGGGAAGTAACGTAGATGTTGCAAATTATTTTCCAACTCTAAGATGAGTGTGTGCATTGCTGCAGATCGGGAATGAGGCGACGGTTCATGTGTGGGACGCGGTAGACCACAGGATCTTATCCCTCCTTCAGGGGGGTCATAAGAGAGGCGTGTCAGCGGTAGACTTTTCCTCAGACGGGGAGCGCCTGGCATCTTTAGGGCTCGACGACTACCACACACTCGTTGTTTGGAACTGGCGCAAGGGATACAAGCTCGCCAACGCCAGGTTTGTGGACAGATTTACTTATAAGTCGTATCACTTTTTGCAGGTTTTCTTTCTCCAATATATCATCTTGACACTTTGACCCCTAAACACCAGATCCTCCTGTGTCCTCCCTTCAGCTGTGTAACATAAACACGGTACATGTACTCCTTGTAATCTACCTGATTCCTCTCTTTCTTTCTCATCTACTCTCTTCCGATATCATTCCCACCTGCCTTTCTACCTCGCCGCCAGTAATCCTCTTCCCACTTCCAGAGGCCACAGCGACAAGGTCTTTGGGTTGAGGTTCAGCCCCTCCAACAGCCATCGCTTAATAACCTTCGGCGTGAAGCATGTGAAGGTGTGGAACCATGTCGGCGGCGGACTGACCCATCGCCAGGTTTCGCTGGGCCGCAAATTGAAACAGGTATGGCTTGGTTAATGGAGACTTGAACAGGGACTTGTTTATTTGTTACGTGTAAATGATTCTCCAGTACAAATGTGAAAGTACAAATGTCAGATTTCAATAAACCAGGAACGGTACTATCGACGTTGCAGGAAACAGCTCTGTGCAGTGCAGTAGGAGGAGGCGAAGGGTCGGAGGAGTGGTGGGTGGTCGGCATGTCGTCGGGCACCGTGCTAATCATCCGAGACCTTAAGGTGGAACGCGTAGTGAAGGCTCACAAGGCCCCTATGTACGCAATCCTAGTGACTAATGAGGTGAGTAGCGTTGACAAATATTTGAATACATGCATCTGCAGATAAAGACGAAATAAGATGAGCGGATATTTTTAATGCTGACTGCATTGATAAGTCGGCCTTTAAAATTTGACAGAACATCTGGACGGCGGGGCAAGGGGGCTACGTGTGCAAGTGGGACCGGGAATTCACCAAGTGTCTGAAGGTGTTTCCAGTAAGCGACCACTTTCTGGCGGAGACCGCGGCGGTGGCCTTCACCTCCGCTCAGCCGGGCCTCCGCAGCCTCTCCGCCGCCCCGGGAACCAACTCGCCCATCCTGGTGGCGACCCAACACGCTGAACTCCTTCTTATGGACGAAGAAGGGCAGCTCAATATAATCGTCCAGGTTGGCTGCAGAATCAATTCAAGTAAACTCTTTGCAATAAGAAACTCTTTGGCTTTAGCGCTGAAAGTTTAAAGGAACACATTAACAAAGCCTCGCTCTGCAGGGCCACGGCAAGGGCGAGGTATGGGGTCTGGACACGCACCCTCAGCTGATGGAGGCGGTGACGGTGGGCGACGACAACACCCTCCGTCGCTGGGGCTTGGAAGAGAACCTGGCTCTCGGCTCAGTCAGCCTGAGGAAGGCCGCGCGGTGCGTGCACTTCCATCCCTCCGCCATGTTTGTGGCCCTCGGCTATCTTGACGGTAAGTCCCTAACGAGATCAGATTAAAGGTTTTATAGGCTTTAGAAAGAAAGGTATTTTGATCTCTCAATCTATCTATCTATCTCTCTCTCTCTCTCTCTTTCTATCTATCTCTCTCTTTCTCTTTCTCTCTCTCTTTCTATCTCTCTCTCTTTCTATATCTTTCTCTTTCTATCTCTTTCTCTTTCTATCTCTTTCTCTTTCTATCTCTTTCTCTTTCCATCTCTCTCTCTCTCTCTCTATCTATCTATCTATCTATCTATCTATCTATCTATCTATCTATCTATCTATCTATCTATCTATCTATCTATCTATCTATCTCTCTCTCTCTCTTTCTATCTCTCTCTCTTTCTATCTCTTTCTCTCTCTCTCTTTCTCTCTCTGACTCTCTTTCTTTCTCTATCTATTTATCTGTCTATTTCTCTATCTATTTCTATATCTATCTTTCTATATCTGTCTCTTTCTATCTCTATCTCTTTCAAGCTCTTTATCTGTCCAGCTCTCTCTCTCTCTTTCTGTCTCTCTCTCTTTCTACCTCTCTCTCTTTCTATCTCTTTCTTTTTCTATCTCAATCTCTTTTTATCTCTCTTTCTATCTCTTTCTCTCTCTCTCTCTCTTTCTCTCTTTTTTTTACTCTCTCTCTTTCTTTGTCTAT
>NC_091560.1:26609942-26629942 GCF_042767895.1 Penaeus vannamei
ACTCTGCTCGACCCAAAATACATTCAAGCTATTTGTATTTATATCTTATTTAGTGATCTCCGTGTTAGAGATTAATTATATTAAACAGCTACTACGATTTCATATTGTTCGCGATTTTCGATTATCTTGATCACGAACCTCACCTCATCATTATTACATGGTCCTTGGTGACGACCCACAGCTGGGTATGGACATGTAATTAGGTTTAGGTAATTAATGTTAAGTTGTTCTTGTGCCACGCAGCACACCTATCGCCCAGGCGATCTCAGCGCCACGCGCCTTCTTATACGACTATACGTGAGAGATTATCGCTGGTATTTCCCAACAAGACGGGATGCCCAATTTGCGTTCTACGTATGAGTTCGTTCGATGATATCCCTTCTACGGTTGGGCCCATCATCACTATTCCTCGGGGAATCTATCTTAAGTTTAAGTACAATTTACAACCACGAGGGTTGTCTTTCGGGTCAGTTGTCTCAGGGAAGCTGACCCAAACCAGTCACCATTTCATTCATTTTACGTACTAATTAAAGTACCATTTTTATGATTTCGCATAGTAGTTGATTAATATTGAAATTAACGTAAGTTCATTGTTATTAGTGTGAATGTTTTTTTTTCGTATAGTCAGATCGGCGACTATTTCCATTAAGCGCTATCCACATTGCCACCCCAACCTAACATACCTAACCCCACCCCCCATCCTCACCCATACCTCTTTTAAACCCCACCCCATCCTATCCTTAGCCTCCCACCCACCCACTCCTCCTCCCCTTCGCTTATTTCTTCCAACTTCCACGCCATCCTATTCCTTTTTTACTCACTCTCGCCCTTACTTTAACACATTACTAATGACTCTAAAAACTAAAATATATCTATCAACATTCTATTTTCTTCTCGTGTGCTATACTCTGACTACTCATTCCATAACTCCCACCCATTAAATTAATCAACTCGTCTACGCACTCACGCAGCCACATGCGCACATCGTCCCGCAGAAACCCGTTAATTGCACAAGAATTACATGCGTACTGTCTCCGGAAGATAACCGACTTGCGCCAACCGTGTATTCTTATCTTGCATTACGTTTTTCCGTGCAAATGTTGTCTTGAGGAAGTATATTTTGATGTAATGAGTCGCTCCCGAAGTATGAGGACTGCATTACCTGTTTTCATTATTGCTTTGCCTCAAATTGCTGTTGGTGACGTGTGATAGACAACTTCAATGAAATGAAATACAACCACTATTAGTCAGACGTATAGCGTACGCATTATTGCACTGCACACTTCTGAACTCTGCATTGTTGCATTTTTTTTCTTTTTTTTCCAAGGAAGTTCGTCGTTCAAGACAAGTCCTTGCGGACTGCGACACCCTTTGCTTCCTTTGTAGTTTTGCACAATGCTAATCTCTAGTAGATTTTCATTTCCTGCTATCTGAGACAATTGCAACTCAAGCAAGTCTTCGCGGACTATTGTAATTGTCTCCCTAAGCATGTTCCTCTGTCTATCTTTGGACAGTGAATTATTGAAAAAAATATCTTAAAAATTGAAAATTCATGAAAATATTTGTAATAACAATCTTTGCAATCTGATATATCTTGATTATATTATCTTGATCACGGCCCCTGCTATAACACAACCCCCCCCCCCCCCCCCCCCCGTTTGCCCTCCTGTCTCTCGCCCTGTCTCTGCCTCTGGTGTGCTTTTTTCAGAGCCAGATTCATCCCGTCGGGGGCGACGGTTAGTAGCGTATGCCGAGCGATCTGAGGAACAAGGGTTTCCTTTCCGCGTCTCCACTGCTAGGGACCCGCGACCAGCGCTCGAAACCTACAGCACAGTTGACCCAGCACACTTGACCGGGGCCCACGGCCCTGACCACACCTCTCCTTGGGGGCGCTCCCCCACGCGCGCCCGCTCGGCGCCCCTCTTGGGCTTCCTTGCCCACAACAACCCGCGCCACGCTACCTTCCAGCCACCTCCTATCAATAAACAGCTGAACCAGAATAGTGTCTCCATAACCCACCAAATCAGGGCAACACAAAACCCCTGACACTCTCTCTCTCTCTCTCTCTCTCTCTCTCTCTCTCTCTCTCTCTCTCTCTCTCTCTCTCTCTCTCTCTCTCTCTCTCTCTCTCTCTCTGTCTCTGTCTCTGTCTCTGTCTCTGTCTCTCTCTCTCTCTCTCTCTCTCTCTCTCTCTCTCTCTCTCTATATATATATATATATATATATATATATATATATATATATATATATATATATATATATATATATCTTTCTATCTCTCTCTCTTTCTATCTCTTTCTATCTCTCTTTCTTTCTATATCTCTTTCTTCCTATCTCTCTTTCTATCTCTCTTTCTTTCTATCTCTCTTTCTTTCTGTCTCTCTCTTTTTTTCGCTCTCTCTCTTTTTTTCGCTCTCTCTCTTTTTTTCGCTATCTCTCTTTCTTTCTCTATCTATTTATCTATCTATCTATCTCTATCTGTATCTATTTCTATATCTCTCTCTTTCTATCTCTTTCTCTCTTTCTATCTATTTCTATCTCTTTATCTTTTCCTATATCTTTCTCTCTTCCTATCTCTCTCTTTCTCTCTCTCTCTCTCTCTCTCTCTCTCTCTCTCTCTCTCTCTCTCTCTCTCTCTCTCTCTCTCTCTCTCTCTCTCTCTCTCTTTCTCTCTCTCTCTCTCTCTCTCTCTCTCTCTCTCTCTCTCTCTCTCTCTCTCTCTCTCTCTCTCTCTCTCTCTCTCTCTCTCTCTCTCTCTCTCTCTCTCTCTCCCTCCCTCCCTCCCTCCCTCTCTCTCTCTCTCTCTCTCTCTCTCTCTCTCTCTCTCTCTCTCTCCCTCTTCCCCTCTCTCTCTCTCTCTCTCTCTCTCTCTTTCTATCTCTCTCTTTCTATCTCTCTCTTTCTATCTCTCTCTTTCTATCTATCTCACTTTCTGCCTCTCTCTCTCTCTCTCTCTCTCTCTCTCTCTCTCTCTCTCTCTCTCTCTCTCTCTCTCTCTCTCTCTCTCTCTCTCTCTCTCTCTCTCTCTCTCTCTCATTCCTAAACAACAGTGATGATATACCTATTGCATTCATTTATTTTCTTAAGAGGAAGATGCCAACAAACACCCCTTTCTCTCCCCCCAAGGAAGCGTGGCCCTCTACCTGTACCCGAGCCTGGAGAAGCACGGCGGGGCCCAGCACCGCTCTGAGGGCATCTCGGAAGTCAAGTTCTCTCCTGACGGTCGCTTCCTCGCCGTAGGATCCCACGAGTGCCTTGTGGACCTGTACGTCGTAGACACGGACGGGGACACCGTGAGCAAGGAGGGGACGGGCTTGCGGAGGGTTGGGGTGTGCCGGGGAGCCTCGTCGTGGATCACGCACCTCACCTGGCACAAGGACTCGAGGCTCATTCAGGCCAATACGGGTGGGTCTCGTGCATCTGCTACTGTGACCGTACGAATGCGCTGTTTGGAGCTGACTGGCCGTGGAGAGGAAACTGGGATGGCATTTTGTTTTTCTTTAGTCTTAATATGGTATTGGATTTTATGTAGAATTTAGCACACACACGCAAATATATAGGAATCAGTTTGTACCATTCCACTGCAGGACGTAGGACTTTCCTATTCTTTTACATTTTTTGGAGTCTTGCGTTCTGTTTCCAATCTTGGCTTCCGTATTTCGTTATCTCGTCTCGCCACCTTGTCACTGGTCCAACTCTGGGATGACTCTCGTGAACAGCTTGTAGGTAACTGGTGAGAGGCTTATGCGTGTGCAATTCTTTAGACCCTCTGTATCCTTTTTTGGTCTAATCAAATAATTATTGCATCTTTCCAAGCTTTCGGAATTTTACCGTTGATGTGACATTGGTTTAAAAGATTTGATAGTGTCACTCCTGAAGTTTCTCCTGCATTTATGAGAAAGTTCATACTAATACCATCTTCTAGTGTCTTCTCTTTCTTCATGTCTTTGATTGCTCTGTTTATATCCTCTAGTCTTCTAACTTCATGGAGTCCTACAACATCCCGTGAGGTGAATGAAAGTTCCTAATGCAATGCTAATAGGTCGGATTCCGTCCCCACCGTCAGTCTTTTGGTGACCTGGGTCCGGCCGGGATCTTTAGCTCTCTCTGCTCCAGAGAGATTTCTGATCGTCGCCGTGACCAGGGGCCTCTTCGCCTGAGGGGAATGAGGGCCATTGCTTTAGCATTGGATACATTGTGAGGGAGAGAGCCGAGTGCCACTCACCTGCTGGTTTAGGTCTATATTGGCGGGGAATCATTTAGCTAGTGCAAGTAGGTTCCTCTTGTGTGGCTGAATATGTCTAGCACTGACTTAAGAGAAGCAATACGCGAATTTATTCACTACATCAGCGTATACTCCTGTAAGCATGATGTATTTTATAAACGAATATGCGTGTGGGTTTACACTTGCAAATTGCATTTATAAATATGCACATTCCCGTACAATATACGCATACATATACACGCGTATCTATACACAAATATATCCACCTACATATGTGTGTATGTACATATATACATATATATATATATATATATATATATATATATATATATATATATATATATATATATATATATACACTTATATCACATGCACTTATAAATACACATATATATATACGCGTGTGCGTACATGCATCATCCATTAAATTCACATACACATACACATATGCCTATATACATGCATAGATGCGCATTTGTACCTTCACACCTATGTACACATATAAACATGCATATTCACAAATATCTATAAACCTATACACTCGCGCACACCAGTCACTCTCATATATACATTTACATACACACACACAAAAACACCCATGCATGCATACCTACATATATACTTGCACATACAGGCACACATACATACAAGTATAGCAATGGGGACTTGCGCCATTCCTTGGTCACGGGGCTCAGACACTGCTGAAAAGGGATAAGGAACAGTTCATCAGGAAGCTTGTTGATGAGTTTGAAAGCTATTTCTGAGTAATTTACCTTCGACCTGCCTACCAAGCCCCGAGAAAACTGACCTCCAAGCCCTCTTCGCAGATGACTGAAGTCCGCTCAGAGGATCATCTTAGACAATATTGGGGTCCGTGAGTGATGGGCTGGGTAATTAGTCTGGATGCAAGCGGTATCGCAATCCCTGTGCCTGACCCATCCGTCAGTGAGGAACCTCCTACCCTAAATGAGGTTTGGTAGGCGATCTCTAGGCTGAAAGGTGAGAAAGCTGCAGGCAGATGCGATATCCCTGCTAGACTGCTAAAGGCTAGGGGTGAACCTATGACACGGGGCTTGCATATTGTCCTGGCTGCCATCTGGCAGTCCGGTTCCATTTCTCCGGATTTGTTGAGGGGTTTGGAAGGGGAAAGGGGGTCGTTGAGACTATAGTAACTATCATGGCATCCCACTGCTCAGTATCCCAGGCAAGGTTTTCGCCCACATTCTTCTGAAACGAAACCACGACCACGTACTAAGGCACAAAAGACTGGAGCAGTCCCTTTTAACTCATGAGTGAGGCTATGCCCTCGCACCAACACTTTGGTCTCCTAGACCATAATCAAGATCCAGGATTCTTGCGGGGCCTATTAGGAGAACCCATTCAGTCGATACATTCTTGCAGTGAGGACGTCGAAGACAGATAGCTTTACATATTTTGGTAGTGCAGTCCCCTGTCTCTGGGCTGTCAGACCAGGAAATCAGTAGACGGCTGCAGGGGCCATGAACTCAACAAGAGTATTTGGAGGTGTCGGTACCACTGAGAATATGGTAGGGTGTTAGAGAAGGGTCTGAGAGGTGATCTGTTGTATCTTTTTTTTATCGGAGAAGGGTGATACTCCTTTTTGGTCGGTCTGTTTTCACAGCCCTTGAGCTCACCCCCCCCCCCCCATACGCATGCATATGCACACCCATTCTCTTTACTATCTGTAGCTTAGACGAACGCTGTGCTTTAAAGAGCTTATTAGTGAAGTAATATGTGCCAGCATGTTTAGGCACAAACAAAATGCATCACAAACTCGGCTGGTTAGAGGCGTTTTAATAGCGAATCAAAAGTAGTCGTGGGCCTGTATAGTATGTATTCATTCGGCCATTCATTTGCATGTTTTGTAACTTATGAGTTCAGGCTCTTTGTTTAAGTTGATTAATAACATGTCTTTCCCTCTTACTATCATTGCCATCTCTCTGCAGGGGCGGGCGAGCAACTCTTCTTCGAGGCTCCGCACGGCAACCGCCAGCTGATACCAGACGCCACTAGTCGCTTCCTGGACTGGTCGACCCCACTTACCTGCGTCCTGGATGAGACGGTCGAGGGAATTTGGGCAAAGTCCATGGACCTCACGGACATAAACGCCATCGCAACAGCCAACGACCTCCCTTTGGTGGTCACGGCATGCGACGATGAAGGCCTCGTTAGATTGTTTAGGTATCCATGCCGGGTAAGCTCTGACGAAAGATTTTTTTGTGTTAATGGTTTGTGAAGTCTGGTCCTGTTTATTCTTGTGATTAGACTATTTACTATGTATTATCTTCTCAATGTATTTTATTTTGTCGTCACTGCTACCTTGTCGCCAGGGCGGGTTCAAGAAGCACCGCCAGTACAAGGGCCACAGCGCCCACGTGACCAACGTCAGGTGGACCTACGACGACTCGAAGATAGTGACGACTGGCGGCGCGGACACAGCCGTCATCGTGTGGCATGTGAGGAAGGTTGAATTCACGGAGGACCAGAACGACGAGCAGAAGGACGGGGAGGAATCGATGATGAAGCTGCCTGCTCATGCATTCAGTGATTTGCCTGAAGAAGGTAATGCTGAACGATTTTATGGACTTTCGTACCAATGATGCAACTACCCTATTAGCAGAAAAAAACATTGTATACAAAAACAGATTATCGAAAGGGGAAGCAACAGATGTAAATGTGAAGTTCAAGAGAATTTTGTTTGTAGTCTAGTTTTCTGCTTTTTATCAATGCGGTTTTGCTCAGTCATTCAGCTACTGTGTCATTGAATCCCCCTTCTCTTCATTCCATCCTGTGCAGAGATTACCATGACGGATTTAGAGGCAGCCGGACTGGAGGCGACGGCTGTGCTCACTCCCTCCACGGGTGTCCATGACTCCGCGAAGGATAGCATCGGCAAGAAGGGCGGCCCGAAGCGCGCCCCAAGAACCGCGAAGGGCATCAAGAAACACCTGGAGAGGCTGAGATCCATCCCGACCTTGACCGCGGATGATAAGACTGTGTTCTACTGCAACGAATGCGTGGTGGGAAAGCTCGAGTTAGAAGGTGCGAGAAAATGGTTTGCGGTTCCGTGGTTTGGGGATTTCGCTCTCTGGTCTAATTCATACTGTGTATGTGTAGATGGACAGAAGGCAGATAGATGAGTTTATTAGTCTCTCTCTCTCTCTCTCTCTCTCTCTCTCTCTCTCTCTCTCTCTCTCTCTCTCTCTCTCTCTCTCTCTCTCTCTCTCTCTCTCTCTCTCTCTCTCTCCCTCTCTCTCTCTCACACACACATACACACACACACACTAGGTTGGTAGGGAGATAGAGACATAGAGAGACAGCCAGACAAACAAATACATTAATACATCCAGACACCCCTGGATACATATAGGAATAGATGTTAATATATCCATTTATTCATATATATATATATATATATATATATATATATATATATATATGTGTGTGTGTGTGTGTGTGTGTGTGTGTGTGTGTGTGTGTGTGTGTGTGTGCGTGTTTATTGTTCATAATCCATACATTTCCTTCCCCGCAGGCGGTGAAATCACGAGCCAGGGCATAGGCTACAAAGAACACGAGACACATATTACTACCTTGGCCATATCTAAGACCGAACCAGTTATGGTTGCCACAGCGCAGGTACGTACAGTCTTACTTCGTATTTTCCTCATTTCCCTTCGTTTTTCCCCTTTGTATGTTTATGCGACCTAAATTGTATACATTATTCATATTCCGTATTATTCACTACAAGCATTGTGTATAGTGACACTGCCTCAGGACATGCGATTGACTATTATTTTTTGGATATTTCATTCGCTTTCAGGACACTCAATATCAATTTTTTTTCGATAACTATTCTCCTGTTCCGTTCTGATTAACTCAACAACAACCGTCCGAATATCTTCAAAAAAAAACATTGATGTGAAGTTGAGATATACACGTATATTACCGCAGGAGACTTTTTCCTTTCTTTGATATCACATAAATGGGTTTCGGCGCCATAAACGAAAAACGTTGCTCTCGGTCTCTCTCTCTCTTTCCACGCTCCTAACTTTTCTCTTCTCTCCCTCGGTTTTCTCTTTCTTTCCCTCTTATTTTTCTCTTCTCTCTATCTTTCTTTTTCTCAATCTTTCCTTCTCGTCTCTCACTCTTTTCTGTCTTTCTTTCTTTCTCTCCCACTCTCACCCATTCCAACGGAAGACGTTATGCACACATAAATCGGAATCGCATGTCTATTTGTTGACGGCGTTTTTTTCCCGAATCCAGTTAGCCGTGGAGAGCGAGGAGGGCGCGGCTGCCGACACCGAGGCCGCCCTCATTCACGTGTGGCGGCCTCTCGACGGCGCCAACGTGGGGGTGCTGCGCGGAGGCCTCGAGAGTGTCGTCACCTCCCTTAGCTTCTCCCCGAGCGGCAGGTTCCTCGCCTCCCTCGCCGACGCCTCCGTTGTTCATATTTTCAGCTGGATGAAAGGTATGGAAGTGAAATCCGATGGAATCTGGACAAGAAGGGCTACGAGAATAATTGTGTTTAACTAGACAATAAAAAAGGTACTGCTGCCTCAAGAAATTCAGATACACCTTGTTCTTCTTCCTGTCAAGATTTCTCACCGACATAATATAACTAGGCGGCCATTCAGAAAGTACCGACGGGAGTAATTGGCGGAGACTTATGGTAGACATGATGGCAGGAAATATGCATATTAGGGGCTGTTTAAGACCTCGCCAGGGCACAAGGGGTATGGGATCTTTCTGAAGCAGCTATACGTATATATCTGCTTACATTACTCTTGATAGTGTTAGAATTATGTTGAAATAATCACTGATCACTGCGGCACTTACTATACTGGATACCTAATTGTTACTAATAATTACACATTTTTATCTAAAACGTAAGGGAAATTTCAATGTGACAAAAAAAACGATGATTCACGTGTTTTCAGGCGCCCATATCGCATCCACTGAACTGAAGGTCGGGATGGCGACGTCTCTGATGCACAGCGGAGAGGCCACGTTGGCAGCGCTCACGCCCAGGGCCATCCTGTTCCTCGATCTCGTCGGGAACTCCCTCGTCACCACGCGCGGCCAGGCGCCCCCAGACTTCCTGCCGGATGGGGCGGCGTTCAACGGCCTCGGGGTCTCGCCTGTTAGTACTCTGGTTCTAGCGAGTTAGTGAGGAAATTAGAGGAGGAAGGAAGAGAGGAAGGGAGGGAGAAAGGAAGGAAGGAAGGAAATGAGGGAGTGAGGGAGGAAGAGAGGAAGGGAGGGAGAAAGGAAGGAAGGAAGGAAATGAGGGAGTGAGGGAGGAAAGTAGGAAGGAAGGAAGGAAAGGAACGAAGGTGGGTGTTGGGTAGGTAGGTACGTAGGAATGGAGATAGAATGAAAGTAAGGAAAGACCGGAAGAGAGGGGAGGGAGTGAGGGGGAGATATCGAAGGACATAGCCAGACGGGGAGGGGGAACGAGCATAATCATAAATTTTTAATTATTTTTTCTGTGTCCCTCTCTTCTTCTCGTATGTGTATGGACGATTGTATGTGCTTATCCCCCTGTGAATGTAAATATTTGAATTCATGTATATCTATAAAGTTCATTTGTAATTGAATATAGACTTATCAGAGGGATGTAAAAGAGAAAAAATGTGTGTATATATACTCGTATATGTACACACACACACACACACACACACACACAAACACACACACACACACACACACACACACACACACACACACACACACACACACACACACACACACACACACACACACACACACACACACACACACACACACACACACACACACACACACACACACACACGCACGCACGCACGCACATACAAAACACACACACACACACAGATATATATATATAAGCTCCCTAGAACGCCTCGCGTCTTTCCGTTTTTGATTCAGAGCGGGCGCGTGTACGTGGGGACGAGCGACGGGAGTGTGGTGGAGTGGACGGGCCGCGTCGCCACCCGCTACGTCTCGCCGCCCGACGATCCCCCGACGCTGGTTCCTGTCCGCTTGGCCATCGCGGCCGGCCAGGGGGTCATCTTCACGGCTTGCAGGTATGGAGCATTTTTATAGTTTGTTTTGATAGATGCTCGTACCTAGTTGATATATTTAATCACCAAATCTGATTTGTGCAAATTTATTGCATATTACTCACGAGTATAAATTTTGTTATACGTAATTCAGTTATATATAACAGGCATCTATGAATATTTCACATTTTAAGAGTAATTATTCTTCCTCAACTTAGCTTCACCTGTCATTTATCCTTCCATTTTGATGTTTTACAGTATAGTAGAACGAAGCCCCTATGATACCCAAATCTAAATTAGACCATGTCCAGATCCACCCCATAATAATATTAATAATAAGATTAGCTTTAATGTCTTCCCTTAGTCAAGTATCGGCTTTTATATGTCTTCCCATAATCATGCCATCTACCAAACTATAATTCGTATTCCATTCTAGACTCGAATCCGCCGTCGTGGTCCGATGCTACACAACAGACACTCCCAAACTGACGTTCTTTTCGGATTCGCTGATTGAGGCTCCGTCCGAGGACTGGATTCCTACTTCGGCTCGCCTCGGGGCAGAAATCCTGATCCTCGGCGCACGAATGAAGCAACCTTTTATTGTCCTCGACCTCAAATCGGGAAAGTTCACCACGATCGAGTACGGTTAAATGGCGCATGATCCTTACTTGTGCTGCTTTCCCAAATAAAATTATTCTGGGTTTTGGGAAGATGCTTTTAAATTTGATACTGGGTTCAATAAAGATGCTTTTAAATTTGATACTGGGATCAATAAAGATGCGTTTAAATTTGAATCTGAGGTCAATAAAGATGCTTTTAAATTTGATACTGGGATCAATAAAGATGCGTTTAAATTTGATTCTGAGTTCAATAAAGATGCTTTCAAATTTGATACTGGGTTCAATAAAGTTGCTTTTTAATTTGATTTTGAGTTCAATAAAGATGCTTTTAAATTTGATACTGGGTTCAATAAAGATGCTTTTAAATTTGATTCTGGGTTCAATAAAGTTGCTTTTAAATATGATTCTGGGTTCAATAAAGAAGCTTTTAAATTTGATTCTGGGTTCAATAAAGATTCTTTTTAACTGTAATAAACTTTAGAGTAATATTTTTACTTGTTCACGTGGTAACATGTCAGAGCTTTTACGCAAATGTAAATATCATGGTTGCACTTATACTTTGTTATATGTTCACACCTAGTGCTTTAAAGTATATAAACAAAACTAAAAACACTGTATTGGTTGTATTTATTTCAGGCTTTCGAGTACACCATTTTTTGGTAAAGGCAAATAAACAAACTTGTAATTGAGTTGGTCAGTTATAAAATAATTATTTTGTCTTAGATTTCTTTCCCTTTTCCTTTGCCAACAACTTACAAGCAGTGACTTCTTAGAGGTGCTTACCATTGATAAGTTACATGGGAAAATATGAAAATACCATACACAATGTTTGTGATGTCACTTCTTAAGTACTTGTAACTCCTCACAATTCTGATAATACAGTGAACTCACTTGTGTTCACATGCCTGGTGAACACAATAAACTGAGATAACAGTACAAGAACTACGATTTCAAGTACTAAACTTTAAATAATTTACATGCATAAATACTACCTGAAGAAACAGGTAATTCAATGGTGTGGAAACTACATCATAAAAATATACTGTATGTTCTACTGGAAATCCTACCCTAACATGGTAGGATGAGTTACTCCCATACTAGCAAGAGCTCAGACATAACATTTTCTGTTAGGTTTCTACTACCATCATAAGAAATATTCTTCTTTAAACTAAAACTCTAGTATATTACTTTAGAAAAAAATATATGTAAATAAAAAGTAAAAATAAAATGCTATGCTAAAGCCTTGCATTGGCCAAATGGGCCTAGTAAGAGTACAAACGAGAAATCTCCAGGTTCCAGCACAGTTGTCGGTCCTAACTTTCTGCCCATGACACTTTATTACACAAAAGGCATTCCCTTCCCTCTGACAAATAGAAGATTCCTCCTAAGGCAAACAAAAGGTCTTGGTGGAACAAATCATCTTTTGTGCTCATCTGGCATTTCTTTTGCAAACATAAACTTGAACAATTTCATGTTCACCATAGCTGACAGCAGACTTCTCAGATGCACCTTAAGTTTCTACTATTCTTCTCATATAACCACAATAACACTGAATGACTTAAAAGGGCTTGAGGTGACAAACATAGTGAAAATGATATTACCATGGTAGACTATCCGAGATACAAATATACAGCCACAATAGTGGATTCAAAATCAAAATCTAATTTTTAACTTCAAAACAATGAGTTAACCAACTAAATTCTATATATACAGAGTAGCATATGGTCAATAAATACTACACAGATCTGTCACCTCTTCTTCAATTTTATGGTTGTATTTCTAGAGTTCACTGGTAGGCCACGCATTGGATTTGGCAATGGCAATGTCAGAATATTAAAATCTTGTACTTTACCTCTTACTGACAGCCATATTCCAGTTATTTCCTACGTGTACTCTTCAATCTACCTAATAGCCAATGTGGGATTGGGAAGGCAATGCAAGAATTATGCAAAATGAACCTAGGCCCAATATCACTAACATTTCATTTCCATACAAGGCTGATACTTTTATCTCTGCAGAGGAGCTACATTCTTTTTCACACAAATCAATCAAATTCAGTGTATAATCTTTCAATAATATTAGACTAGTAAAGTCTGGCTTGTCCAAACATTCATTCCTCAAACAGTATGAGACATTATCTGGCACTGACCTACAACAATGTACAAATCTATTTACAAAATCTGGTGGGGAATGTTCTATCACCAACTAATTGGATAAGTCAAGGCAAAAGAATCTGTCCAAATCCAGGAGTGGTCCAAATTTACACTAAAACAGAATTATTATAAAAATAATTAAAAGGAAAAGAGATGATGGTGTAGATCAAAGAAAATACTAAGTGTAATGACTAAAACCACAAGTTAACTATACAAAACTTTAGCACATCTTTGGTGGCAAGCAAGAGGAGGCAGGGGAAAAAATTCTATTATAATATGCAGATTTAGAAACCTCTAAATCCTATGATACTTTCACCTATATATTTAATAACCTAATTTGAACAACCTCTCTAGGCCAAGTATCTGATATGGCAAATTCAATCACACAATAATTCATCGTTAACGGACAACTGTTGTACAGCAGATTGAAAATGACAAGACAAATAAATAACAAAAAAGATTCCCCTATATTGTAAATGCATTCCCTTCTTAATATTCACATTGTAAACATCTCCACAGTTTCTGCCTGTGAAGGATCACTGGGGTCTGTAAAGAGCTGCAATGGCTCTGCCTTGACAATGGATCCCTTCCCACCAAGACTGTCTGGACTGAACTCTTCACTACCAATATGAGAATGTTCTGCAGCAAACTGGGCATACTCTTCATCTATTTCTTCCTGAGCCAAATGAACCTGCTGAAGGGCTTGGCCTCCTGTTGAGGAGGTGGAAACCATAGCTGTCCCATTGGAGGTCATGGTGCTTGTCACATTTTCTCCTGAGGCAGCCTGATGGGAACTCATGGAAGTTGCAGTCAAGAAGGAAGGAGCTGTTGTTGTGGCTGTGGTGGTGGACGTGCTGTCCATCACCACAGGGATGGCATAGTAAACACCTGTGGCTGCAGAATCTTCCCCAGCAACAAGAATTGTGGTACTACCAGATACACTGTTCCCTAACTGATCCATCTGCTCTGCCACCTGAGGAAACATACATAAAAGAAATCTTAGTGCAACATAAGGTAGCATAGTAACACCTTTTCAACAAAATATATAAGAAGCATTATAGAGGGGGGGGGGGGGGAATTCTCTAACTCACAATACCAAAGTTACATTTATTTTATTTTGCAAAAACAAAACTGAAAACATTAAATGACATTTTCCTTTCTTTTTTAAGTTAATCCTATACTTTTAAAACATCAACACACATAAATCTATTTGCTCAATATAAGTACTGGAAATTCTTTTAAAAGTAAATAATAAAGAAAAACAAACAGAGGAAGAAATCACCACTGATACATATTCAAAAATCAATCAAAGAAGCTAACCTTTTCCTTTCTTGACTACCATTCATATCCATGACATTATAATAATAGTTAAGAAATTCAAAGTTTACACCCAGACTCTCACCTTAAAGGCAGATTCCACAATGCTTAATTCTTCTTGATCTCTTCGTTTTGGTGACTCGTCTCCTTCTTGCTTTACTTCTGCACTTAAGAAGTGGGCTTCGGTTATAGTTGTACTACTGGCTGAATTACGGGATGCTGCATTGGAACCCTTTCGAACTTCTCGCAATCTCCCAGAACTTTTTCTAGTATAAGTTTTAGTAGTTGTGGATGATGTTGTCATGGTCTGACTTGGTATTAGATCAGATACACTTACTTTATAATAATTTAAAGAGGGATCCACTTCCTTGACTACAGGAGGTGGCAACTCCGGGATTTTGCCTTCCTTTCGCAACTTAGCTACTCTCGACTTGTACTGGTTATTTGTGAGACCATGAACTGAACTGTAATGATCTCTCAAGCCTGCCCTGCCATCTAACATAGCATTACATATCCGACATGGTGTATTTTGTATCTCCTGCATATTGTGCATTGTCCGCAGATGTGTCCGCAGATGCACTTTCTGCACAAACCCTTTATTACAATAATCACATTTGAAAGGCCTCTCTCCAGTGTGAACTCTCACATGCATCTCCAGTTGCCCTTGGCTTGGGAAATTCTTGCCACATATGTAACAGTTAAGTCCACCATCTTCCTCATGCATCCGAACCATGTGAGATTTCAGAGAATCAGTCCGGGTAAACACCTGTAAAGAAAGTAAACTTCTTAACTACTGACATGTATATAATGAAAATAACATTGTTGAGGTGAGACAGGCATCTGATTATTTTCCACAATACTCCATCACTGATCTCTTTGAACTCTGAGAAACAAGATTTCATCCCTAGCAGTCAAGATATTTAAAACCTCCACAATCCATCTCTTACCTTCTGACAAACTGGACAAGTAAGGTTGCTTGACTCTTCATGATCATTTACAAGGTGCTGATGAAGAACATGACGCTGTGGGAAGGTCTCATCACAATATGGGCATGGAATGTCCTTTACTTCTAAGTGAGATTTCATATGTACACGAAGAGTAGTGACAGACCTGCAAAAAAACAAAAACATGAAATAAAATAAAGACAGAAATATACAAAATAACACATTTCAAAAATACACAGGAATAATCATTCACTCACTTCAGTTATTCAAGATGGTACCTTGGCACCAATGTAAATCATTGTGTTCATTCACCATTAACCCTTTCTTTACCAACCACTTGCATTTATGTAAACAAACCAATGCTTTGCCATACCTACCATGTCCATTGCATGCCATAAGGAGTGGTATACTCTATTATCTAACCCAATAACTTACTTTTTTTTTCTTTTTGTCAACTGATTACGGAAACATCCATTACATGAAGTTTTGTACATAATATATTGATCATAAAAATACATACATCTATAAGTTATCACATTGTATACAAAATCAATATTAACCCAATAGATCCAAATGATGTGGATTTCCTGTCATGAAAAAAAAAATTGGCCATGGGGCAAGTGATAGGAATGTACTATCATGAAAAATCTGGCTGTGGGCCATATGTCATGCCATGGGATACTGTTGCAGAGTACACAAAGCTTTTGCAGGTAGATTAACTCCTGCAATATTTTGAATATTAAATTAGGGTGGAGTGTCCTATCTATGAGCCATGCTTGGGAGAACCCCATGTCCACATGCTGAACTTACTCCTGCTTAAAGGGGCTGTTGCACTCGAGAACAAAGTTCCTTAATTATGATCAGATTTTCAAGATTTTTAAATATTTTATATATACATATACTACGATTTACACCACCGATTTTCATATCATCTGGATAATAAACAATGAAGTTACAAAAAAAAAAAAAAAGATTTTGGAAAGAAATTTAAAAATTATAAATCTCACTTATCCATTGACCGTACTTTTAAAAAATACCATATATACTCTATATCTATATCACATATTTAGTCGCAACTCCTTTATTTTTTTGTATTTAGCAGAAATATTGCATCATGGGATTGCCAAAGCCTACTAGATTACAGATCTTTTTCAAATTTTTAAGTATTTTCAAAAACATTTGTCAATATTTTTTCTGGATTTTAAAAACTTTTTGCCGTTTTGTCCATTTTCAAGCCGAGAGCTTCGCAATTTTTTAGTTTTTTTTTACAATAATTCAAAAACTGTCTGGCCAATTTCGAAAAAAAATCGACCACAGGGATCAGGGGAGGGTCTAAATAAAAGAATGTGAGTTTCATCAAAATCGGCAAGAAAAATCGGTCGGAAAAAAAAAAAAAAAAAAAAAAAAAAAAAACTGTGTTTGCAAAGACCAGGCCTACAAGCTGCAGCCACATGCAAGTAAAAGCTAAAGCCCATTTTTTCATCCAAGAGCCAAACCAAGGCACCCAGATCCAATAGGTTAAATAGATAACTAGGTTATGCATTAGTAAATTTGCTATGATAACGAGAACCAAAACTCTGTGTGCATATGTAACATTTGTGAGTTTGGTATGGTGCAAGCATTTTCTCCTAAGTGTTAGCATCTTTCATCATTGGGAAATACACAAAAAAACTTGCACCAAAACTTTTTCATTCAAGCAATATATCTTGCTACTTATCTGTAACCTACTCTTATGTAAATACTAAGCAAACTGAGATTCTTTAACTATACCACTTCCAGCCATTATGAATCACCTGAACAACCACAAAGTTTCTCTCAAACCAAGGTCCCCCTTATTACTTTCTCTCACTCACAGTTTTAAACTGTCATAAAGTAAACCATTAATTAGTAACTGTTGATAAAAATAAACATGACTGTGTGTGGAATAACTAGGAATAACCATGGAATGTTAAAGTTATTGACATAAGTGCCTAGAAATATTGCTAAAGATCATAAAATAATATAATTTGATAAACCACTCTAAACAGTCTTTTGGAAAATAGATTGAAGAACTATCATCATACCTAAATTCCTTGCCACACTCGTCACATGGAATCCCAGGCTCGTCTTCCGCTGTCCTTGGCTGTGATCGTCTTCCTGGCTTCTTTGAATTTGCAGTTCTATCTTTAAGGGTGGTAGGGAAATCCATTACCTGCAAGAAGAGTGTATGAGTCGTTAAGTAAAAATTACCCTAAAACCAATCAATAACCAATCTTCTGTGGAATAACCATGGTATAAGATCCAGCTTTTGTATAATTACAATTTGACGATTCAAAAATGGTACCATAAAAAATCAGTGACATCTGATATCAGGCTAAGTAATCTTATTAGAATTGTTGTATTTTCAAAATAGTTACTACTAGGATGTTACTTGCAAAATTCTAATTTATAAACATTTTGAAACCTTTGGTAATGGTAAGATTAACAATGCTTACCACCTGAAATTTCTAGGAACACAATTAATTTCCTTCAGTGCCACTATATACATCTGAAAGTCAACATAAACATGCTCCTGATTTTACAGGTGAGCATTATAAAAAATATTACTACAACTGCATTTAAGAATTCTGGAAATCTAGATGACCAATGGAAAGAAAGAGGTAAGAGTAAACCTCAGTCAACCAACATTAACCTTCTGATGGTGGGAAAGGATGTCTACGCCTTAACAGTTGTCATTGCTAAGCTACTGATGCCAAATGGGCACATATAAATGCATTACCCAGTGTTTTTAATTCTATCAATATTGTTTACACGCAGGGCTCCACAAGTACTCTGTCACCAGTTTCTCTGTCTACTTGATCTTGCTATACCTTGAATTTTCTGATAGGTTTTTGTCATTATCATTAGTATTGTTAACAATGTAATAATAACAATACTATAAAAAATAATAACATTAATATCAATAATAACAGTAGTAAAAAAACAAAAGAATTTGGAAACAGGTAATTGGCTAAGCAATCATAAAGCCAACCAAGCATAAATAAAAATGACTAAACAATATCACACAGTGCATGTAACCATTGTTAACAATCTAATAATTGCATAACAATGATAATGATTATAATGATAATAATATAACAATTATACTCTATACAATCATGATTGTCCAGTAGAAAAAATATGAACAATAATGACATGCTGCAGTTATAAGATGAAAGCAAGTGTAAATAACAAGTACCAAAGAAATTATACCACTTTTCCCACAGCATCATATTACTCATAAAAATGAAGACAGCCACATTAAGAAAAGAAAATAAACATTGTGTTTCAAAGTCTTAATAAGTTCCTCTTCAGACAAATAATTAACCATTCATTTTGGGTAATTATTTGTCTGAGGAACTCAAGAAGGGTTCAAAATGTTACGTTTATTTTCATTTCTTATTGTGGCTATCTTCATTTCTATTTTTGTGTACACATTACTGTGTTTGTGCTCATATATTATTCATATCTACAACTACTACGAGTTCAAGAATAAGATAAGGCTAAAATCAAGATTATCACAATCTATTTTTGGCAATTGCAAAACTGAAGCTTAAAAGTGAGGGAATGAATCATTGTAACCCTAAGGGTTTCAATCACACTTAACCCTCAGATCATGATCACTGATTAGCTGTGACCAATGTAGGGGTAGGAAATCTGTGGGGCCAACACTAAGCCTTCTTTCAAAAGAAATAGAAAACTTGACATTAATCTAAACTTTCTGATCACAGCTGCCAGTAACATGAGTATGTTGCATGAGATACATAATAGCAAACTAAGGAAAATGTTAACTAGAAAAGGAGCAATTACCATTACTCAAATCTTGAGTCAGATCTTAAAATCATTTATCAAAGGTAATACATCCCTAGCAGTTAGCCCACCATCCACTTTTCAAGAGGAAGAAGTCTAACTATGATTTTTACTTTCCAATCGTATTTACTAGTTTTTATGTAATTAATAGTGTACATGACACAAAATTACAAATGCTAGGAATTGTAAACACAATTGTAGACAAAACCACAGGCTGCAGTGAATACATCCTAAGCTAACACATAAATATTATCAAATGAATGTATATTACTACCAAGAAATTTGTACTTACATCATCGTCTTCTGACAGCTAAGGAAAAATCAGAACAAAAAATTGGTTTAACTAGTATTCAAATATATGGATGCATGACAGAACTACCTGGAATGCCATAAAAACTACATCTACAATAATCCTCATTGTACTTCCATCTATACTAATACAATACTCTCTTCAAAAGGGCACAATGATATATGTTATACGACAGCTAATACATAGCCCTCAAAAATTGTTCAGGAACTTCACCCAATTCAGAATTATCTTAAATTCATAAGACCTGCCTGGTTAACCCTATCTAACCCATTTACAACAGGTGTTTCACATATGAGACACCTGTAAACATAAACATTGCCGGACATCCCACCAGTGTAAAATTGGATCAGAGCTTGAGCTCTGATTCCATCGTGAGCTGCGGCAGGGAAGCGGGCAGATTCTGGGACAGCCCCATGCGCCCATTTTGAAGCCACCAACAAACTTTTATTCTTGGCTTCAAAATATACCAGCACTAGCGGCTTAACCTATTCACACTGGGTGACATCAAGGCAAAAATTTCACACACACAGGGTGACAT
>NC_091560.1:26634942-26639942 GCF_042767895.1 Penaeus vannamei
ATGTGGAGTGAGAGAAGGGCAATGGATGATGACCCATGGACACATGTGGTCAGGCTTGTACTGGAGAGTGACACGCTCACCAGCCGCCGTGTGTTCGACCTTATTCACAGGGACGCGGATGACTTTGGGGAAGCGATGGCAGTGGTAAAGCTTTCTGTCCGTAGTTCCAACTCTTCACGTAGAGCAACGTATGCACTTTTAAACCCTTCCTTTAGTGTTCATGATGTATACCTCCAAAGAAAATGTATAAATGATGTGTTTAGAGGCTCATTTTCTAAGCTACGAGTTAGCGGGCACAGTCTGGCAGTGGAGACGGGGCGCTGGAACAGGCGCGGGAGGGGCCGCCTTCCTATGGAGGAGCGGCTGTGCCCATGTGGCGCAGTGCAAACAGAGTTGCATGTGGTGGAGTCGTGCCCCCAAACTCTATCTCTGCGAGACCAGTACCAGTTCAACTCGTGGCAAGAGCTCATGGCAAAAGATGCGGATGAGACAATTAAAATTGTGCATATCATTCTATCAATGTATCAGTGATGTAGCCTTAACATAGCTGTAAATACATTACTGTTTCAATCGTCTTGAAATTGATTACTCTTTATGTCAGTGCTTTTTATTTTTTCTTGGGATTCCATTTTAGTATTCATTTAGTATTTATTCTTTTTAATGAAATTATTTGAGTATTTTGTGTATTTCTGTTTTACGTCTCTTAATCGTGCAAATTATTCAAGGAATATTCTTAAAGTTTCAAATTTTTTATGAAATTTAATGTCTCTTAATGTAAGTTGAATTAATTTTATTGTATATATTTCACTGTATTGGTTGATAAATATTTTAAATATCATTTATAGACAATTATTTTTAACATCAATTTTATTAATGTATTAATATTTTAATGAATTAGGCTTGTGTTTTTTTTTACAAATCTATTCATTTTATATAGGTTTTAAAAATTTGTTTCAGCAGTGTATAAACCTTTGATGATTAATTATATGGACTGCAAACTAATTTATTTTATCTTACTTTATTACATGTTACCATTGTATGTTCTATGTTTTATGTTCTATTGTATTCACCATCTGTACATTTGTGGTCAATAAAGATCGATCTATCTATCTATCTATCTATCTATCTATCTATCTATCTATCTATCTATCTATCTATCTATCTATCTATCTATCTATCTATCTATCTATCTATCTATCTATCTATCTATCTATCTATCTATCTATCTATCTATCTATCTATCTATCTATCTATCTATCTATCTATCTATCAATCGATCTATCAATCGATCTATCGATCGATCGATCTATCGATCGATCGATCTATCGATCGATCTATCAATCGATCGATCTATCTATCTATCTATCTATCTATCTGTGTGTCTGCGTGTGTGTGTCTGCGTGTGTGCGTCTGCGTGTGTGCGTCTGCGTGTGTGCGTCTGCGTGTGTGTGTGTGTGTGTGTGTGTGTGTGTGTGTGTGTGTGTGTGTGTGTGTGTGTGTGTGTGTGTGTGTGTGTGTGTGTGTGTGTGTGTGTGTGTGTGTGGTAAGGTGGGGGGTGGGGGGCTGTGTGCAACTTACTTATATCTTCACAATCAATTTGCCTAACTAGTACTTATAACTTGGACATGTATAAATTAGAAAGTAAAATGCATATAATCCATAAAACCGATTCTACTAAAGTATAAGAAGATTCCTGCTTACCAAAATGTTGTTTCTTAGGTGGGCACCATTGGTCTCTCCTTCTTTTTCATCCTCTTCAACTTCTTCGTACACTACTTCTTGCACTATGAGTTTCTTTCTGTAAATGGAAATCAAACTATAAACTTCTCTTTACCAGTGACACATCATTATCATTCCTCATTCATCATTATCTTTTCATTTTTATTTTATTTTTATTTTTTATCTTATTTTATTCTATTCTATTCTATTCTATTCTATTCTATTTATTATTTATTTATTTTATTTCATTTATTTATTTATCTATCTATTTTTTTTCTTTCTTTTTTCTTTTTTAAGCAAGTACTCAATATTATCCATATATTATTTTCATAATATTCTAGTCATCTGTGTATAAAGAGGACCATATATTATTCTTCATTTCCTTCTTTCATTACTGACACTGTGGTTGCATCATTAACCCAATGTCGATGGGAAAATGGTGCATTCCCTTTGGCAATGCTTAGTTAAATGTTTCTGCACATAGATGGCTCTGCCAATGCTTAGCCACAAAGGAGTCAATTAGTAGATCTTGCAACCTCCCTTTTCCTTGAAAAAGCGAGAAAATGCTTTTTTTTACTAATGCTATCAATATTGACACTTATTTTTGTTATAAACATTATAATTACTATATTGTTACTGACATTACTAACAGCACTATTAAATACTAGAAAATATTATCGAAAATCAAGGAAAAGGGTAAACAGGTGAGACAGGTAGTTCACATAATTGGCTCATTGGTGACAGTACTTGTGGAGCCATCTATATGTAAAAACAATTACTAAATTCAACACACACAATGGGAAATGGCATGTACGTACATGCCATAGCCAGCAGCTTGAGGTTAATCACCATTAGGGTTCCAAAAGTTTGCATTTCCACAAATATATAAGACACTAATAAGAAATAAAGAATGAAAGTAACTATACTGCCAAAATAAATAGAAATAAAATAGCATCATGAATATGTATATATTCACCGACTGAAAGTTCCGGCTAATGAGACCTACAGTATCCATGAACAACACCTCTATATTCAAGCCACTGGTACAGGCTGATGCCACACACTAATGTACTCTCAGGCACTGCTGAGTGTTAATGTTTCACTTTCCACATTCATTAACAGATAATAGCTGATATAAACCCACCCAAAAAACAGAAAGGAATAAAAGCAGCAAACAGGTAAACCTGGTCACGTGAGGTTAGGTTAGGTTATTTTAATTAATCTTTTTAAAATATTAGAATATTCAAGAAACTTCTCAGCCATTCTAAAAACACACACAAAAAAAAATGCTATGAGATAATACATCTCTTGGAGAGGTGCATATACATACATTATTCCTAAAAGTTGTTTATTTGGCCAAAATAAATTGGAAATACTTAGCTTTCTGGGGTATCATAGAATAGCTAGCAAATCTAACCCTGTATATACACTGTCTCAGGACTCATAGATTTTGAAAGCAAAATCTAGAAATAAACAGACTATCCTTCAATTATTTTCTAAAGGTATCATATCAACCATGGAATGCCTGACCATCCTAACCAATCAACCTCAACTACACCTGATTCCTTCACAAGAAACTTTGTTGAAAATGAAGATGAGATGGCTGACGTACAAGACAATGATCCTCTCCTATCTACCTATGCTGAGCCCTGATTCCCACTTCCTTTACCGTGCACCGATGGCCAACTCATGTTATATGTAATAATCATACCTTTTCCACAACAACCAACATTTGTCATCAAAACATAACTAGCTAAGCTTTCCTGATCCATATTAACCAACTAGCAGCGGTTCATTTTGAAGCTGATAATCATGGTTTCCGGGCGGTATCAAAATCAGAACTCAGGCCAGTCCATCACGGGCAACAAAATTGGAGCACAAGCTCTGATCTTGTTGCAAAGTTTATTTTTCAGCAATGTATATTTTTCTAGGTAACAAGTACATTAACAAATAGGATGCAGATGCTTCACTGCCATAATGTGGCCCAAAATACAGGTACTAGGCTTATGTATTCAGTGGACACTGACATGTGTGCGGCTTGTAGGCCAGATGCAAATAAATACTCGTGTGCGACTCCATGCCTCCTATTGCAATGTTACTTAAAATATTCTTTTATGCAGTGGTGTTTTTATTTCTTTTGCAGTTTTCCAACATTATATTTTTCATTTGATTTGCTTTAGCCAGATAGTAATAGACATCTCTCAAGGTTAGGCTATAAATACCTTGAGAGATACTAAAAATAAGTAACATTTTGTTGCCTTTTTTTTCTCTCTCTTTTTTTTTTAATAATCAAGTTGCTATAATGTAACCTGAAACAGGATTATGAAAAAATTTTCCTCCCTGAAGCCAGTGCTCTTCCAGTCAGGGCTCACAGAAATTACACTCGACACTCGTTTATCAATAAAACTAATGCAAAAGCTCCTTCCTAAATGCCAAATGAAACTTATCATTCTTCAAGAGCTTTGAGTACTCGCAGTGAGTCTTTCCTGTCATCCTCGGGCCGGATTCACTAACATACGATTGTAACGTATTTACCAGCGGTCATTTACCATTGCATTTACCAGTCATGGCAAAGCAGGATTCACGAAGAAATGGTAATTTAGATATACTGAGTTACAATCATAAATCGACTCATTCTAATGGTAGCCAACAGAGGGCTATGGTAAAGCAATTCAACCAATCAGCGAGCGCTATACATAATCTTTTAGGTTCCTTCGGCCAATCATGAAACATGTAAACAGAACTAGGCACAGCGAGATTCTTTAAATAATCTTCAGAGTTAAAACACTATCTAATCACATGTAGAAAAAAGAATATATTTATTTGATTATATCCATCATGTTGGATATATATTTACTGTATAGATAGGAACCAATACAAACACTGTTATATTAATATATCATTGTTAACTCAAACCAAAGAGACAATCCAAACAGCTTTTTATTTATGTTTTCATCATTGCCAGTTTATATATCAGCAAGGTAGTTTTTTTTTTAAGTTCACCTATTTATCGGTTCCATGCATTCTAGCATAATCTAGGCCTATAAGTTTACGAGAATTTGTGTGGATTTTATTCTTGCTAGTTTCATGTGAAATTTATATTTCTTCACTATGTCCGCATTGTGATATCTGTTTGCCATCGTATTAGTTATATCAGGTGTAAAAACAAACCCAAAACTTTGCATAGATTGATTTTTTTATGAGATAACACGTGATAACATTATCTTTCCAGAAGTTACCAGTGCTCTGACCATAGGTAAAATTTACCATGGTAACTCCAA
>NC_091560.1:26662442-26682442 GCF_042767895.1 Penaeus vannamei
GCATGAGTAAATATGATATGATACACTGTATATTTTATTAGAAAATATGTTGGTGGCATCTCAACAGCACCCGTTCGAGGTTTGGCTGCCTTGGCAACACTCGGGTCTCCAGCTCCAGGCCAACCGGGCGTATAGTATTTACGCATCTCCAGCAATGGCACCAGCACATTTCCTTCGATCTATTAAGGTAACAGAGTGTAATCTGTGTGTCGTTTATTTTAGGTGATAAATGACGGCTGTCAATGTCTTACGGCGAAGGAATTACGTTAAGCTCACTTCAGTTACAAAACTACGCTACCGAAGCAGATGCATAACAGGTCTTCTTGTAAGTTGTAAGGCTTTATTCGCATCTGAGGCTTATGATTATATGGGAATGAGGACGCGATCAATTCACTGACAAGGGTACCACGTTAAGGTGCGAGACATGAACAGAATTTATTAAAATAAGATGCTATTATTTTTAGTGCGCTGGCAATGACCTTGTATTAAAGCCTTGAGCCAAGTTGCATCCGAGGCCAACCCGGCCACTCAGACAGGTTACAATTGCTATAACTCAGGCAGTCACAGTCCATATGCAGGGTGTAAAATATGTTACCATTTGACAAGACTAAGGGTACCGTGACAAACTGGCAGCCCGTACTATTCTAATGATATAGTTGCTTCAGTTCTAAGTGGAATTTTCTCTTAATAAATACAAATGATATACATTATATGTTAATATATATGTAGAAAGATAAAAAGGATTTTTTCATTTTAGGGTCTCAGACACTGGCATGTCCAATAACTTCCATTATTTTTGAGTTGCAACAGAATTACATAAAAGATAAGTTTCTTAAAATTATTCACTCAATTGTTTGCATATATTATTTTTTTTGTCTAAAAGAAGGGTGGCAGAAAAATGACCTGTACCACATTTTATGTCTTAAAGAGAGCTAGCTGAAAATTGACTCTTACCATACAAACATACATACATGAATGAATATATTTATTATATATATTACATATATAGATAGATTATACATATTCATATATTATATATAAACATTTGTTTATTGTATGTATTTATAAACTATACATACATCTATTATGTATTTGTATATCATGTAAATATATATAATACATATCTATATGGTATATAATCTTATATTGTGTATATCTTATGCATTGCATACATTTATATACTATATATACTTATATGATATGTTAATTACACAAATCCATATATTATGTATATATACATATTGTATCCATTTATATATGTACACAGTCCCGCTTGTAGGTATGCATTGTCACATATACATGATACATGATAAATATATGATAAATGATATAACTTTGGAGATAGAAAAATAGGTGTCTGGCCCTAAAGAAGATGCAAAACAACTTTTAAGATTTAAAAAAGGGTATTTAGAAATAAAAGGTTGATTATAATTGAGAAATTTATGGAGACAGAGGTATTCAATTTTTTTGCTTATTGTCAACATTATCTCAAAAAAAAATCCATGTCACTGTCCTCTCTACATAAAAACTTTAAATACTTTTCATATCATGTTTTTAACTGTAAATTGTACTCTGATGGTTACTTCTATTATTTTACCTTTTTTCTAAACAACAATTACTCTCATAAGACTAGAAATAACCAGCTAGTGACATTACCAGACACACTGAAGGCTCAGGCAATAAGGCATACTTTTCAGCATACTGAAATCTTCAAGATGCCTGGAAGACCAGTAATGATTAAAGTTTAGTAAAAAAAAAGTTTAGAAACTACCATAATCTATATATTCAGCTTTCAAACATGAGTGGCCTGTATTCTTATGTCTATTATGGCATTTATTAGGTGCTTAGTGATAAGATTTGCTTTTTCATTTGGATCAGCTAGTAAGGCTATCTTAAACTGATGTATGGCTATCAGATAATAATCTCTCCAGCTTATCAGTAGCCTTGATGCTGAGGGATTGTAGCTAATAATATTTGTTCTTGGATGCTTCATGAGATGTTGGGTCAAAAGCAAAGAATAGAATTTATACATCTCTCTAAACTGACATGTGATACAATTATTGCAATTAATCTGTTTGCTGAAAGGCCATTTATATAGTCTGATTTGTTTTGTAAAGTTTTTCATTGTAGTAACATTTATAGTTATAGTAGTCTAAAGTGAATGCACATGAATCAAGATCCAAGAATAATATGATCTATTCATCTAGTTATGGTCTATTTCAGAGTCTTCCCCTCCTGAACATTCACAGGAGCTACAGTGCATCTCCAGCTGTTACCAAACTTTTTATCGATGGCCAATTTGTGGAGAGCAAAGCAACTGAGTTTGTGGATGTGCATAATCCAGCCACCAATGAAGTAAGGAGCTTGATAAAGTTTGTTGAGTCAGGAAATAAAGATAATTTATAATTGGCATTTGCTGTTTGTGGATAACTGAAATCATACATTGCTGACTTACTCGGATGTTGATTTAAAAAAGTTTAATGGATAATTTAGATTTTCTTTTCAGTAATCCCCTCCCCTTCCCCAATCCCATGCCTGTTATTGTGGGGGGTTTAGGAGGTCGAGACTGAGGCCCAGTGTTGGGGGTTTCCCCTACCTTTTGCAGTCTTTTCTTCTCCCCCTTTTCTTTTTCCTTCTCTTCTTCAACCTCTTCCTCTTTCCATTTCCTTAGATGTGAGAGCCATACTGAAAGGGTAAAGGGTTCACTGAATATCCTTAGGGAGCCATGGGCATTGGTATACTCTTGTTTAGTTATCTAGCCCTTAACCCTCATGGCGACCCTTAGGGGTGAATTATTTCTCTTCCCAACATGTTCCAGGCTTACTATGTCCAATAATGATTTTCAACCCTTAATGGAGCTTTGAGGCTTGCCCCTATATCAACTAGCCTACAAATATTTTTTTCCAATTCCCTGACCTGGTTCTCCTTTGATCACAATTCTAAACCCAACTATTACTACTCTCTCCTCAAGACTTGCTGTCAGCTCAATCCATTCCAATTCACACACCCAGGTCATTGCTCAACTTTCAGAAAACATCCCTCTCGCACATTATCCTTTGCTCCATCTCCTTATCCTCCATAGTCTTCATTTTCAACCCCCTACTCCCTTATTTCTATTCTTCCTCCTGGCCTCATCCTTCAACTACTTTCACCTCTACCAATATTTTGAGTACTATTTTTGGCCCAGCTAAGTAGGATTGATCTTTGTAATTCCCCTTACAGCCCCTTACGTTGATAATACCCTCCTCTTTCAACAATGTCTCCACAGCAGGTCTAATGATTCATGCCTTGTCAAAGTTACATCTGAGTCCCAATCTTATGCATTATCTTTCTGGCAAACCTATTCTTGTCCAGCTTCACTCCTCCCATAATACCTGCACTTGGAACTCTTTCCATCTCCCCTCCCTGTTTATCATGGGTTGGTCTTGCCTGCCTCATTCACTATGATACAATTTCAGTATAGTGCTACACTATTCCCTCAATGACCTCCCCAATGAAGTTTGTATTGGTGGCGAGTCCTGACTGTCTGATCATATCAAACCCTCTCCGATCAATGTCAGAATTGTTAGCATTTTGGCCACCCTGCCAAACATTGCCACCCCACAATCCACTGCCCTCTAATTGCCCATCCTGGCCATGATCACTTAGACTGCCCCATCATTTACGCAAACATGCACATGTGCCAGTTGTGATGGCACACATAATGAATTTTATATGGATTGTCCTACCTGCAAGTTCAAGTCTGAGGCAGAAATTTTCAAATTCAAACTTGGGAGTGAGGCCAGGCAGGAAGCATGCTGATGTCTTGCTCCCTACTTCAATGCTGTCATTCACTTCGGCCTTCCCTCTTCTTCCCAAGATGTTTATATATATCCCTCAATATTTCTTACTCTTCTTCCTTACATTCAGGGTTGTTGGATTCAGTATGCAGTGACGTTTCCATGATGTTTTTGGTACATTGTGATGTATTAAGGATGTAGTAGGCAATCCATGGTATCACTGTCGACATTTTATCAAGATTACAGAATTTAGACCATATTCTCCTTGTTTACACTGAAATACAAAAATAATACAATTTGAATTTATTTTTCCCAATAATAATTTGATCCTGGAAAAGAGATAATATCAAATTTACTATTTTTTGGCTGGCTTGGACACAGACTAGTTGCTCCTTCAATACATGTTTTCTCCCCTCAATCCAACAAAGGAAACTAGAATAATACCGATAGCCAATCACAACACATGATCTGCAGCCAATCAGCACATTTAGGAAAACAAGAGTTGGAAAATCTAGCAGCCCTATTTACAGTACCACTTCAGTCCCCTCCCTCTCCTAGTCAAATTCTTTTGCCAGACACTCCAATCTCTACTTCCACAGTGCCTACCCCTCCTCCTAGTAGCTCTACCCATCACATCAGATAATCCATACATTCTACCCCATGTCCTTCTGCATCTGCACTTCAAACATATGTCCCCTCTTTTCCCCCCTCATAAAAAAACCTTTGTTTCACAGACCTCTCCAACTAGCTCCCTTTCAGAAAATCTTGGACATACAAAACTACTTAATCATGAGCCAATTTAACATACCTATCCCTCAGCCATCCTCCAATGACTGTTTACCTTTTCTCTATACTGTGAATAACTGCTGACATCCGTCTATCCTCCTTTTCATGTTCCCCCTACACCCCTTCTTCCTACTCTCTCCCATCACAATCTTCCCCTGCTTCATCTGCATTCCCCTTCCTTTCCTGTTATCCCTTCAGTCACTCCTGGATACACACAACTTCCTTTTGTTACAATAGTGCCCTTCCCTGGATTCTTCCCCTCCTGACATTCCTCTTGATACTGCTCTATGACTAATTGCCTCGTGTAATACCACACTTTTTCCTTTGACATTTCCTTGCTCTAATGCATCCATTTGATCTACTCTCCTTTTTGCTTATCCTTATTTTAATCCATATACTCACCTCCCTTTACCCTTTTCAGTATCATATTAACCTAAACTGCTGGTGACTTAATGTGTAGCACATTTGATCATCAACTCGCTCCCCTCTTTACCCTTTTTACTACTACACCATCCTACAATGCTATATGACCTGGTTAGTTATTAATATTGTTTTATAACCATTAATCATTCTCTAATGTTTTGTATGAATGGGTGAAAGATGTTAAATATTGAATAATAATGTAATTGTATTTTTTCATAGGTTGTGACCAGAGTCCCAAAGAGCACACAAGATGAGATGCAGGCTGCAGTTGATGCAGCCAAAGCTGCCTTTAAATCATGGTCTAAAGCCTCAGTACTTACGAGACAGCAAGTCATGTTCAAGTACCAGCAGTTGATTAAAGATAATATTGTAAGTTGTTGTAAACTTGGAAGGCATTTCTTTGGTAAAGTGATTATACAGATTTTGTATTTTGGTAATTTGTGTAATTGAAGATGTAAAAGAAAGAAAAAAAATCTTAGGGCATATGTCAGTCGAGATGACATTATAATAATTTAATCCGACTTTAAAAGCATGAAAATGTTAAAAATGCATACTTTCATGGTGATCACTGGTTTAGTTAGCAATGTTTACCTTCTTATTTATTTTTCTTAATGAATTTTTAGCATGAACTGGCAAAGAACATCACACTTGAGCAAGGGAAAACTCTTGTTGATGCTGAAGGAGATGTTCTGCGAGGCTTACGTAAGTATTATTTTATTCTCTTACAAAAATGTATGAATAGCATGTTAAAATGCTGTTACTTAAGTACCAGTTCGTATCCCATTTTAGTGAAAAGATTTTGTGATACATTTTCAAGTCCTTTACATTTGGTGATATGCCAAAGTAATATTAGTCAGGTTATGCCGTTTCCCCTATTGAGATGTTCAAGAAAAAAGTACAGTGAACCCTCGCTATAACGCAGTTCACCTTTCGCGTTCTCACTGCTTCACGGATTTGCATTGTGCATTGTGTTCTGCATTCTGATTGACTAAACAGTCTCTCCGCTTCTTCTATACCTGTGTGTCAATAACATTACAGTTTAATATGTACATGTACGTAAAACAGCTTGCCAAATTAAAGTTTTCTCTAAAACCCATGAAGCCTTCAGTTCGTATTGATGATTAAAATTATTATTTTACAGTACAGTAGTTATTTGTAAAAAACGTTTATACAGTACTTTTATTTGTTAAACAAATGCTTGGGCCTGTAAAAATGTTTTGTTCTTTGGTTTCAATGTATTGTAGAGTATTTAATTGTATAATAATTGTAAAAAAAATAAAGGTTACTTCTTCACGGATTTCACCTAACACGGGTTCTTTTTGGAACGTAACCCCCGTGAAAAACGAGGGTTCACTGTACATAACTAATACAAATCCGAGGAGACCTGAAATGTAAGACACTTTTAATCAGAGAACATAAAAATCATCACCTTCAGTCATTTTATTGAGATCTGTAAAGGCAATCTTGACCTAGGTCTCTATGAGCATTGTAGTCGAAGGCTCTTTGTTTTTAACATGGAATTGGACTAGTTATACATAAAAAAGATATATATTTGTCAAGGTAGGGTCAACTTTTACAGGCTTATTCATTTGAAGAGAAAAAAGTTATTGTAGATGCACCATTATGAATATAAAAGTACGTCTATGTATCCACTCAGTGTTTGTGGTTTGTACTTTGAGATGATGACTTGTAAATGTAAACAGTGATAAATCAAGAATCTGCTGTTATACATATGAAATTATTGTAGATGAGGTAATGGGGATTTTTGATATAGAGCTTTTGTGAAATTACTTTCATTTGAAGTGAATAATTTTAAGTTTAGTGTTTAGAAAAACATTGTTTAACTTTCATATAGCCTTTTTACAGCCCAAATAATTTAATTCAATATTTTTAAAAGCAGAGACCAGAGAGCCAAGAAAGTGAAGAATAGCTTGACTACAGTTCCTACTATCCAAAGACCTTGATAAGCCTGTAGTCTGGCTTTCACTGTCAAAGAGCCTTCATAAACTTCAGTAGTCTGGTATTGGCTGTAATTCTTAAGAAGATTTAACATGGGCTTTACCTTATATACCACTGATAGTTCATTGCAAGCTTTTGATAACTGCCATATATATGATTAGTGGTATATTTTAGTTTTTCTTCAGTGAACTTAGGTATTGAAAAGGGATAAAAATATGACTAAAGACTATAAAGATAATAGATTTTCTCAATAATAGAACATTAAAACACCTAAAAATAGTGAAAATTATAAGGTCAGTATTTACTGCAAAATTTCCTTTTTGATAAACACACAGAAATATCAGTATTCTAAAAAAAAAAAATTCCTTTAAAATCTTGTGGTGAAAAGGGTAATTAGTAATAACTGTTTTTCTGTCCCTTTTGTTGAGTGGACAGATGGCTAAAAAATCAAGACAGCTTATTGGTATATCCTCTTGAGCTACAAATATCCAATCTAGTTGCTCAAAACATCCACTTATCTCATATCATCACTATCATTACCTAACTAAGCATGGCAGTTAGAAATCTGTCATGCTGCGCTATAATTTTAATGTTCTCGGGTAGTTAAGAAAGTATTGATTGAATTGTGTACATTATTCCTATTACATTGTAAAATTCTTATTATACCTATTTCCTCATTAGTCAGTGAACTCTATTTAGGAATCAATGTTTGTTGGTCTAGTGTAATATCTGTCATGTCAATGCAAAGTTGCTTTGCTGCTGAATTCGTATGAATTAAGTGCATGGAATTGAAATTAAAGTCCTGCTATTAGGATTTAATATTTTGCTTACATCCTTTTAAGAATACTGTAGTTGAAACAATAGCAGACCAAAAAAAAAAAAAAAAAAAAAAAAAAAAAAAAAAAAATCATGATTTTTAGGAAAACAAGTTTTTGTAAATTCATTTATTTACATAAATTGTATTGACAGAACAGCAGGCTGTATGTGATCCATCACAGCATAACAGCACTTTAAAAATGAAGACATTTTTATATTGGGATTGTATGAGAAATGTTTAACTAAACTGTTCAGTTTGAAATATAAAGTGATAGATAATTTTCTGTACATATACAAAAGACCAACAATTTTTTTTTTTTTTTGTGGCTGTATTGTGCCCCAGACATATATATGTATGCATATCTATCTGGCTTAATTGTTGGTTTTAATCCTAATAGCATAAAGAGTGGAATTGCTATATAATGACACCAATATGATAGACACTCAGTGTTTGTATTTAAATTGCTTGTGGCAAAAACAAGTCATAATAAGCATGATAAAAAGTTTGTATAAGCATAACTTTTGCTAGTTTTGTCATTTTAGTCTCTCAAACTTTTTATATTTAACATATATTGCTTTACGTTGTGGTATCTGTGGAAATGAAGTTTTTCAATATATTACATACAGAGGTTGTGGAACACTGCTGCAGTATCACCAGTTTGCAGCTTGGGGAGACTATGCCTGGTATTGCTCGTGACATGGATGCCTTTTCTTTCCGTGTGCCCCTTGGAGTGTGTGCTGGCATTGCCCCTTTCAATTTCCCAGCGATGATTCCCCTTTGGGTATGTTAATATTGCCTTCATGTACTTTATACCTGTGACTTAATGATGACACTAATTTTGTTTTACTTTTTAAATATAATATAATGTTTGTAACCATATTTTTCTTCTCACTCCTTCCCTTGCCATTTCCTCTCTTGCAGATGTTCCCTGTTGCTTTGGTTTGTGGAAATACCTATATCTTTAAGCCTTCTGAGCGTGTCCCAGGAGCTACAATGATGCTGGTTGAAATGCTAAAGGAAGCAGGCTGTCCAAATGGTGTTGTTAATGTTATCCATGGTCAGCATGATGCTGTCAACTTTATATGTGACAATCCAGCTATTCGGGCAATTTCCTTTGTTGGATCAGACCAAGCTGTTAGTAACTTTTTTATTTTTGTAACTTGCTACTTTTATTTTTATATTCACCATTGTGGCTACAGATGTGTATAGACATGTGCTTGTGACACTAAATTAATTTATATATCTTGTCTCTCCACATTTATAGGGAAGGTACATTTATGAGAGAGGATCTAAGAATGGCAAGAGAGTACAGTCAAATATGGGAGCCAAAAACCATGGAGTGATCATGCCTGATGCCAACAAGGAAAGCACATTGACACAGCTAGTTGGAGCTGCCTTTGGAGCTGCAGGCCAGAGGTAAAAAGATACAGGATATATGTAAATTTACCATATGAGATACATTGATTCATGTTTGCATGTTCTGCCTTAATGAATTATGTATCAATATTAATTTATTGATTTAGATTTCCTTTTTATCCCTAGATGCATGGCCCTTAGTACAGCAGTCTTTGTTGGTGAGGCTAAGAACTGGCTGCCAGAGTTGGTGGACAGGTCAAAGAATCTAAAAGTAAATGCTGGGCATGTGGCTGGAGCTGATTTGGGTCCTGTTATTTCTCCTGAAGCTCGTGATCGTATCTGCAGTCTTGTCCAGGCTGGAATTGATGAAGGAGCAAATTGTATTCTTGATGGGCGTAATATTACTGTGCCAGGATATGAGAATGGAAATTTTGTTGGTCCCACTATTCTTGCAGATGTTACAGTAAGTAAAACTAAGGAAAGCTGTTTTGATTAATGAAATTGGTCTTGTTATGCAAAAGGTGATATTTTGCCATTCAAGTAACAGAATTGACTGATATATTATTGCATCCACAGCCTAACATGAAATGCTACAAGGAGGAGATTTTTGGCCCAGTGTTAGTTGCACTCTCTGTTGACACACTTGATGAAGCTGTGGACCTAATTAATACTAACTGCTATGGAAATGGTACTGCCATCTTCACCACCAATGGAGCTACTGCAAGGAAATTTACCAGTGACATCGATGTTGGTCAAGTAAGTATAGGAAGCTGTACAATTAGCAGTGCTGTGTGGGATGGTATCATCTGAAGTATTGGTTTAATTCATCTCTGGCATTATCTAATAATACAATGACATATTCCATGAAACAGGTTGGTGTAAATGTGCCTATCCCAGTGCCACTGCCCATGTTCTCCTTTACCGGCTCTCGTGGATCATTCCTTGGAGATGCTAATTTCTATGGCAAAGCTGTAAGTATGCTAAACTTATAAAGGCCTTGTTCTTAAGACTGATTTAGGTAATTGCTAAATGAATATTTCACACCATATGTGTGTGTTTTGTAGGTCATTAGTTTTAATACCACACCAATGTTTACATCCAAATTATCTAGCTTTGGGATTTTTAGAATGTCATGTTATAATGTGATTCACACCTGCACTTTTCTTTTTTACCCTTTTTGTAAACAAAGGATAACATGATAGTGCAGCTAAAAGAACTTATAAATATTACTGGAATGTGTTTATACGATTTCCTAACATGAAGATAATTTGTCCATTTGAATATTGTACTTTTATTTTTGTTCATAAATAAAAGGATCCACAAGTGATTAGTCACAAAGGAGTTTACTTGTTAGGCATGTTTTGATCTCTCTTGTTTAACCTACTCTTTGAATTTTTATTACAATTTGTACTGTTAATAACATAATAACTTTTAATAATAATAATATTATTATTATTAGAAATATAATCTTTGTTTTCTAAAAATTAAGGAATGGAGTAAAGAAGGGAGATCAGATAGGCCTTATAACAATCCTTGGTGGCTAAGTGCTTTATACACAAAATAGACAAAACAAAACTATAGTGGACATTAGCTGTACCTGATGCTTATGGGCTAGTGCTCCTCCAGAAACTTAAAGCTGGTTTAATAGACACAGATACAAAATTTTAAGATTTTCCATGAAAATTAATTCTAATCTTTTGTTTTAGGGCATCAATTTCTACACTCAGTTGAAGACAGTGACTCAGATGTGGAAAGAGTCTGACGTTACTCCAACACAGTCAGCAACAGCGATGCCAGTGATGCGATAAGCTTGGATGGTCAATTATGAGCTTGGAGAAATTCCTCTAAATTAAGCAGATATTATGCACTGAAGAAATGTTTGGAGGCATGAAGAGAGTTGCCAAATTTGGAATTGCAAGAAAAAAAGCTTATGTTCTCATACATTAGATGAAAAAAAATTCCCAGGAGTAACACCATGATATAAATTAATATAATTTTGCTGTTTCTTACATTCCAAAAGCAAACTGCATAGGTAAATGAAAAAAATCTGCAAGATTTTTTGGAATTTATGAAATATTTTTGTAGTTTATCTGTGATCACCCATATTCTGCTACATAAAAAGTGCAAATAGATTATCAGTGTTCCTCTAGAAAATTAATTGAATATAATAATTCACAGAAATGTAGTTTGGTGATATGCATCAAATGCATTCAGTGCAAATACTGATGATTAGTTGGGAGTGTTTGTATCAATAAATAAAATTAAGTACATATATATATATACATTGTTTATTCTTCCCGATTTCCAAGTTGAACAGAATGTTTGTTGATTTGTGAGTAGGGTTCTCTCTATCTTTATATTGCAATATAAATTTGTGGTAGTGAAATAAAGAACATTTCTTTAAAAAAAATGCTTATCAAGTTCTTTATGGGATATGTAGTCTGTTATCATAAATATTTTTTCATACTTTTTATATGTTAAATATCTTTCAAAAATTATTTGGGAAGCTTCACAGATCTATTTCAAGATGGAAAAATATATTTCTCAGTATCATCCCTCAGAAGAGGTTAGCCGATATGATAACCAGCAAAGGTTGTATAAGGGTAGTCAAGGTTGCATCATTTTGGGGGATTTTAAAATATATTCTAAATTGGAGAAAATTAGTGTTACAGAAAACAAGAGCAAAAACGGGAGAAAAGAGTTCAGTGAATGAAAGAATGAAATAAAGAAAAGGAACAAGAGAGATGAGGATTTCAATTTGTCTCCTTTCTTTCTTTCTTTCTTTCTTTCTTTCTTTCTTTCTTTCTTTCTTTCTTTCTTTCTTTCTTTCTTTCTTTCTTTCTTTCTTTCTTTCTTTCTTTCTTTCTTTCTTTCTTTTTTTCTTTCTTTCTTTCTTTCTTTCTTTCTTTCTTTCTTTCTTTCTTTCTTTCTTTCTTTCTTTCTTTCTTTCATCCCATATCCACTGCTGTCATAGAGGGGTTATGAGACAGAGATCGAAGACCTTACATTGGTCCACGGTATGCGGCCACTCCAATCTCTATTTCCCTAGTCCCTACTCCTACTACTACTACTCCTTGCTCTAACCATGGCATCAGACAACCTAAATGGTTCACCCCATGTTGTACCGCATCCGTTTTTACATTTACCTCTTCCTCTTCTCAGATTTCTGTCTCCTTTTCTCTCCCTCCTCTCCCCATCCCTTGCCCACCGTTTGCGTGTGTGTGTGTGTGGGGGGGGGGGGCTTTTAACTCATCCACTCATCAACTCCTTTGCCTATTTTTAACCTTTCCATACTACTATAGATAGTTGACGCATAACAACTATCACCCTTCCACCCTTTACTGTACCTATTTATAGTGCTATGTGACCTTGGATTTCTAGCACATTTATTTTGCCTCTTAAACAATAACAATCAACCATTCTCACCCTCATAAGAAACCCATTTCTCAAACTTCCCAAACCACCCAAACCAACCCCCTTTCAAGAAACTCAAGGACAATCGAAAATATTTGGTCATGATCCAAAATGACACACCTAACCCTCTCTCATCCTCCACTGTCTCCACTCCCATTCTCTCTGCACTCAAAGTGACTGCCGACATCCATCCATCCTCCTACTTAGGTTCCCCCTACACCCATTCCTCTCGCACTCTCCCAATACACTCCATCCTCCCCTGCTTATTCTGCACCACTCCCTCCCTTCCCTGTTATCCCTTATGCTCCCTCAAGGATACACATGTGATTCCCTTTTATCACAACAGTGTCAGTCCCTGCATCACCACCACCTGACATTTCTCCAGAAACTGCTCTGATCAAATCACCTTTAACCCCCTTTCCCCACTTTGTTAATCCCTAACCCATGGGCATTGCAGTGAAATCCCACACTCTTTCCTTTAAATACTTTTTCTTCCTTAGGCGCATACATTTGATCTTATTGCCCTTTTGCTTATCCCTACCTTAACCCATTTACAAACACACACACACACACACACACACACACACACACACACACACACACACACACACACACACACACACACACACACACACACACACACACACACACACACACACACACCCTCGCACGCACGCACGCACGCTCGCACGCACGCACGCACGCACGCACGCTCACGGACCTACCCGCACACACGCACACACACACACACACACACACACACACACACACACACACACACACACACACACACACACACACACACACACACACATACACTCTCTCTCTCTTTTCTCTCCCTCCCTCTCTCTCTCTTTTCCCTCCCTCCCTCTCTCTCTCTTTTCTCTCCCTCCCTCTCTCTTTCTCCCCCCCCTCTCTCTTTCTCTCCCTTCCTCTTTCTCTTTCTCTCCCCCCCCCCTTTCTCTATCTCTCTTTCTCTCACCCTCCTCTCTCTCTCTCCTCCCCCTTCCCCTCTCCTTCCCCCTCCCTCTTCCGCTGTCTGCCTGTCCCTCTCTACTTGATATTTTCTACTCCCCCTTCCCTTTTCCTTCTCTTCTTGAATCGCTTATCAACTGCATTAGAAGTGAGAGCCGTGTTGAAGGAATAAAAAACTGGCTTTGGGTCAGTATTCATGGGACTGTATTCCTCCGTTTGATTATCAAGCCCCTACCCCTCAAAGGGAGTAAACCATTTCCTTTCCTCACATATTCTGGGCTTACCATGGCCAATAATCATATTGTACCCTTATTAAAGGCATTGAGGCTTGCTCTGTATCAACTAGCCCCCAGACATTAACTTTTTCGATTCCCCGACCCTTGGCTCTCATTTGATCACGCCTCTGAACACAGCTACTACTACCCCCAGTCCATTAAAATCACCTAGCCAGGTCATTACCCAACCTTCAGAATTTTTCCTTCTCTCCCAACTTCTTCCACTCCATCTCTTCTTGTTCCAGTTGCCATTCTCAACTCCGCGCTTATCACTACTTTTCATCCTTATCGTACCCCTCTCTGCAGAACTACTTCAGGCAAGACCACCCCCTCTTCCTCTCGCTCAAATCCTCCTACTATTCCAGTATCTAAAGACCTTTTGAGTACTCTTTTTAGCCCAGCCAAGTGGGATGGATTTTTTTTAAATCCCCCTACAGCCCCTTACCCTGACAATACTATCCTCTACCAAAAATATCTTCAAAGACAAATATGCAAAATAACCTTTCAACTTTTCACGACTTGTCAATAATACCCTGATTAGCCTCACTGGCAAATCATCCCTACCTAGCCTCAATCTTCCCTTAATATTTGTACTGGAATTGACTTCATATCCCTGGCTGATTGTCCCATTTACTCACTTCAGTTTACCCTGTCCAATTTCTTGCTACCCTAAAATACCGTACTACTTTTGACATTAACTCATTAAAAAGTTTTGGATATCCTCCAGAGTTTCCGGAGCGGAGTTCAGTGGGGAGGTCTGAGAAAGGATGGTTTTCTTGTGATTAGGGGCAGAGCAGGAGCGAAAGATGTACGTGTAGGAGAGGATGAAGTAGGAGTAGGAACACTTTAGATTGTCATGTGCGGCAGGTAAGGCGAGGGGAAGGGGGCAGGCAATGGGGAAGTGGTAGAGATCGGACTATTTGGATTTAGAATGGTAAAAGAATTTGACTGGGAGCGGGGAGGGTTAAGATGGGAAGTTGAAGGGAGAGGAGAGAGAGAGAGGGAGAAAGAGGGGAGAGAGAGAGGAGAGGGTTAAACATGACCCAAGAGAACACCTCTCACCCATCCACCATCCAGTCTCTATTCCCATTCTCTCTACAATCGAAGTGACAGCCGACATTCAGCTTCATTCTCTTCTTGTTCCCCTCTTCCTCCCACTTGCTCCTACCACACCCCATCCTCCCCTCTCCACCTGCACCAACCCCCCTCCTTCTCCCATTATTCCACGTGTTCACGTGAACATCCATTGTCACAACAAAGTCCTTCCCTTGATGTTCCTCCTAATATTTCACCTCATTCCCCTTACTCCCTGCTTCAATCCTCAAATTCCTTGACTCCTACTTTTCCGACACCAATTCTACCCTTTTTACCCGTATATTCCATAATGGCTTTCCTGCACCGGATGTTCGAGGTTCCCTTTCACACAGACCTGATCATCTTCTATCATCCTTTAACCAATCTACTGTCTGCCTTGAAGAAACTTTTCTTACACATTGCCCAATGCCTATTCCTAGTTTTATCTTCCATTTACTCTCTTCCTGTTAACTCTGTCTGTCCATCTGAAAACACTGTGTTGTACTTCCCTTTCAAACCACTATCCCTGCTCAACTATTAGAATCCGTTCTGCTTCAATAATTCCGTCTCTCTGTTAAGTTCCATAGTGTTATTTTCCACTCCAAATTGCCTTAGTGGGACCATGCCCTCTCTATTAAAGGAGAAGTCCGACGTCAACTCCAACTGTTGCTCTCTCCTATATATATCCTGGCGTCCAGACAACAAAACTCTCCTCATATCACTTTATCTTCTTCTGTGTCCGCTTAGCCCCAAGTACCTTTTGATCCTCATCAATTGAGAGACTATACGTTGCATCAGGCCTACTTACCTCTCTCGATGCCGTGACCTTCTCTCTGTTTCCAGAACTATGCTCGTTTCCCACAATCCCTTCATCTTACCTTTTCCTCCTTTTCGTGCTTATCAACTACATTCTTCGTTCGTATGGAAGCTCTCTTCACCCTTTCCTCATCTCCAATCCCTTCCTCTTACTGCCCATTCATTCCGTCTTTGGCTTATACCTTCCTTTTATTTGACTGTGATACAGTATCAGGAAAATGCTACATTATTCCTCCCAGAAGCCACCGGAAGTCCCACGCCAATATTGCCAAGATTACCTTCTGTAGACACGACCTCCTCCATGAAGTTTATATTGGTGGGGAGTCCTGTTCTGTCCGACCATACCGACCCTTCCCCCATCGATGTCAGAAATATTGGCGTTTATCATGCCAAACACTCACTTCACAGCTTGATCCAAATCGTTCAAAAAGCTCTACACAATCAGCCGCAACTTTGAGTCTGAGGTAGTTCTCAGATTCAAACATGGCCTCACTTTACGCGCCGAAAATAACACTCCAGTGTTATTCTACACTCCGCCCACGCACGCACAACCCCCCCCCCCCACACACACACATATAGACAGGCCAGTGCATACTGCTACTGGTAACCCTGTCTCCAGTACTGCCTGTTGAGGTTGTCGGCGACTCAGGTGGCACCACTATTCTGGTTCATAGCTGGGTGAGGTGGATGTGTGGGATTCCTGATATATCACAGCTAACTTATGGAGCTGATGGCAGCAAGTCAGTGGATATGACTGGAAGCTTTAATAATGCCACTGTTTGTTAGGTTCCTTGACTCTTGCTTATCTAGTGGAAGTTCAGTGCAACTGAGCAAACGGTAGGGATGCTTCCTAGTTAGCTGGAAACTGCGGCAGAGAAAGAATCTTTGAGCCTCTACTCTGTCTAATTTTACTCCTGACCACTCTCCATGATAAACAAAACGAACAAAACTCATACCGCATCGCTCGTTGCCCTGGTTACTAAGGAGCGCGTGGTCCAGTGGGTAACCAGACTGCCAATGAGAAGCATGCTACTGGAAAGCATGCCTTGAACTTCAGAACAGAGGTGAGAATTGGAACGTGGGACATTCGGAAATTGAAAGAACTAGGCAAACTTCACATTTGCAATAAAATGGACAGAAACGAAGTGGTGATTCGAGTAGCAGTTTCAAAACAACTGGAAACAAGACTATTTTCTTCGCCGGCAAAGGAAATGCTGCATACAACCATGGAACATAGTTATAATTGAAGACATTGCAAAATCTCTCTTGGGAAACAACCCAGTGTCGGCCAGAATCTTGAGACTCAGACTGCAAGGAAACCCCCAGAATAGCATAATCCAATGCTATGCTTCCACTAGCACTGCACGTGAAGAAAGAGGCGAATTCTACAACTGTTCACAAGAAACGATTGACATTATCCTTTCCAGAGATATCAGAATCCTGTTAGGTGAAAAAAGACAACTCTGCATCTACATCCATCGGGGAATTTGGCAAAACGAGAATGGAGAAAACCATATTGATTTTGGTATTGCCAACAGTTTTGTAATAAGAAGCATTCTTTTCAATCACCATCCACGACACCTCGTCACTTGGATCTCTACAGATTTAAAACCAGAAACCAAACTGACTATATCACACTAAACCAAAAATGGAAAGGCAGTCTGAAAGATAAAACCAGACCAGGAGCCGACTGTAATTCTGAACACCAGTTGCTATATCAAACTGCATAACATAATGTAGCATGCAAGCTCATACACCACGTGATGTCAGCGTGGGTAAGAAAGAAAGAAAGAAAAAAGTCGAGCCAGCTCTCACTCTCACTTGGACTGCTCCTCGTACCGCGAGGGACCCCTCCCCTACCTTCCGCACGGTAGCCCCCCCCCCCCCTACCCTCCGCGCGGTAGCTGCCCTCGCCAGAGCTTGCTATACCGCGGGTATAACCAGCAGTCTCATATCGTGTTCTATTCAACTCGTGTGTTAGCTCTTAAGAAGAAAGAGGGAAGCCATATAAGTTCATTACTTTGCCCCGCCAGCATTGGCAGAACTCAGAATCAGACTGAAACGGCTCCAGAAACCCCCTCCACCAGTGCGTCTTGATTATGCCACCCTAAAATGAAGGGGACAAAGTTGAAATCACCAACAAAGTTGCAGCTCTAAACGAAAGTGATGATGGTAAATCCCCAAACGAATTAATAGAAGAAGGAAAGAATATAATTTTATCCACTTCGAAAGATAAAATTGCTTGTAGAAGAAAAAGATAATATCCTTGGATTTCAAAGGACTTAACCATCTACCAAATGCAAATGATAGGGAAAGACAGAAAAAAATATATCCACGATCAATGCCAACAAATTGAGAAAAAAAACATACTAAGCAATGAAAAACCTTTATCAAGGAGTCAAAAACGTAACTGATACACTCAGACCATCAATTGATACTAAGAGTTTTAAAGGGGGGGGTTATTGAGTGAAAGAGAAGTCAAACAAAAATGGGAACAATATTGCCACAAATTACACGAGAAAATCAAAATCACTATTCCAAATGCACCAAATCTGATCTACAACAATGAATAATAGCCACTACTCTCATACATTAAGAAGGCTATTAGCGAGCTAAAACTTGGAAAAAGTCCAGGATTTGATGAAATTCCATCTGAACTTTTCAAAAACACTGGCGGCAATATTTCAGTTTATTTCCACAAAATTTGCTGTGCTATCAGGACCAAGAGAGAACGGCCAGAAGACTGGATGAAATCAGTCTGTCCCAATTCCAAATAGGCGATACTCACGTATGCATTAACAATGGCACAATTGCTCTCTTTAGCCATATCAACAAAATCTTGCTCAAAATCAATGCAAACAGAATGAAATCAAAACTGAACGAGGAACTAAGTGACAAACAAGCTGGTTTCAGACCTGATATGGGCACTAAAACCACTTGAACCTGAACCTTAAAATGGTCATTCAGAAGAACTGAGAATATGCCAAAAACATCCATCTTTGTTTCATCGATTACAAAAAAGCCTTGGATATGGTCTCTCACGAATTGCTCTGGATTAGAATGACTGAAATGGGATTCTCTACTCACGCTGTGGAACTGGTTAGAAATATGTACAGCAACAAAACAATTACAGGGGCGGGTCCAGATAATTTTTTGTTGGGGGGCACAGGGGTAACAATAATAAATCGGGGAGGGGGGGCAAAAGTGACAAAAATTAAGGATCCCCACTTCAATATTTATATTGTACAGTTATACATTGCTTATGTTGTCATGCTGTGTGTACCATATATTGATATATACATATCATATATTAATATATTATTATATATATACAGGATCACTGGTCATTGGGGGACACATGAGGTGGCCATTCAGATTGCAGGGGGGTGCCCCCCCTCCCCGTGCCACCATTGAAGCTCCGCCTCTGAACATCTACAGTTAAAGCAACACACGGCCCCACTAACTCGTTTAGTATTGGACAAAGTATCCGACAGGGATGCATGCTATCTCTCATATCTCTCCACCCTTACAATTTACTCGGAAGGAATCATGAGGACTGCACTTGAAAACCACGAAGGAAGTGTTCACAATAGTCAACAGAGTGAACGAGGTCAGCAAAGAAGCGGGACAACCTAAATGCGAGCAAAACTAAAGTTATATAGGTCATGGAAATTGACAAAGAAAACAGAAAATGTGAAGGAATTTACGTATCTCTGCTCAATTATCACTGATGACTATATCGATGCAAAAGAGGTTAGAAGACTCGGTATTGCAAGAAATGTCATGGTTCCATTGGCCAGTATCTGGAAAGATGTGACAGTTTCGATTCCCACCAGAAAGAGGATGCCTCCATTCCTGATTTTCTTTTAAGCAATTTGTGTCTCTGAATGCTTGGTTACGAAAACCTTGGATAAGAAAAAAATACAGCCTTTGAACTATGGTGCTATCGACGTCTAAGAATACGCTGGGCTGAAAGAAAAACAAACCAATGGATTCTCCAGAAAGCTGATGTTAAACTGCTTGATCAACTTCTTAACACAATTCTGAAGAGAAAAATGTCATTTGTTGTCCACGCACTCAAGCCAAATGACATTGGAAAGGACCTGAATGGGCGCAGCCTATGGCAAAAGAGAAAAAGGCAGACCCAAGACCAGATTTTCAGACAATATCAGCGCTGACAGAAATTTCGTTAGACTAAACAAACTGGCACAGGACAGCTGTATATATATGTGTGTGTGCATACGTATGAATAAATAAATATATATATATATATATATATATATATATATATATATATATATATATGTGTGTGTGTGTGTGTGTGTG
>NC_091560.1:26687442-26689942 GCF_042767895.1 Penaeus vannamei
GTAGTAGAGGTTACTCCAGTCGATGAGCGTATAATGGTATTGAGACTGAAGCTAGCATTTGGCTTCACGTCTCTTATTGCTGTGTACACTCCTACCGATGTTTGTAAACTTGACGTGAAAGAGATATTCTACGCCAAACTAGCATCTGTGTCAGACATGTGTCCCCTGCGAGATATTCGTGTTGTTCTGGGTGACTTCAATGCAGTATCCGGCTGTGATCGAGCTGGCTTAGATGTCTGTCGGTCCCCATGGTTTGGGAGCTGATGCCGTCAGCGAGAATAGCCTTCTTTTCCGGGACTTTGCTAGGTCCCAGAAATGGAGGATTTATGGCTCCTGGTACCAGCGCCCAAACCCACATCGCTGGAAGTGGTATAGTTATATAGGTGATACAGCCAAGGAGATCAACCACATACTTGTTAGCACTCGTTAGAGGGTCCTCCAGAACTGCAGGGTGTATACGAGTATTGAGTTCTGTTGTACTAACCATAGATTGGTTGTGGCTACTCTCCGGGTCTATTTCAAAATCCCCAGTGGTCCAATGACCACCCTAGGGTGTTTCACTTGGACAGGCTGAGGGAGGGGAAGTGCAGCTGGGGGTTTGCTGAGGCAATCTCTGGTCATATCGCAGCGCTCGACAATCTAACGGACCCTGTACTTCTGTGGGACACCTTCAAGCGTGAAACGCTTGATGCAGCTCAAGTAACAATTGGTGAACACCCAAGAGCAAGACGAAATTTCATCTTGCAGGAGACACTGGATGCCACAGATGCTTGTCATGTGGCTCTTCTGACAGGGGATCGGGATTTGCACCATTCTCAGGTGTGCAGAACTTGGTCACTGTTAAGAAGTGACAAGGAACAGTTTATTAGGAGTCTTGCAGAGGAGGCCATTTCTTAGTAAATGACCTTCGTCCTGCATACCAAGACCTGAGAAAGCTGAACTCCAAGCCCTCTTCACAGGTGACAGCAGTTCACTTAGTAAGTGGCCAGATCGTCTCAGATCCTAGTGTGGTGTGGGAATGTTAGGCAGAGTATTTTGAGCTGTTGTTCCAAGTTGACCCACCAACAGTTAACTTGGATGCGGGTAGTGCTGAGATTCAGTGAGGATGCTCCCTCCCTAAACTAAGTTAGGGGGGTGATCTCCAAGCTGAAGACTGGTAAAGCAGCAGGTATATGCGGTATCCCAGCTGAACTGTTAAAGGCTGGTGGTGAACCTATGGGTTGCATGCTGTCCTGGCTGCCATCTGGTGGTCCGGTACCAATCCCCCTGACCTGTTGAGGGGTGTGGTCATCCCTCTCAGGAAGGGGAAAGGGGACCAATGGGACTTCAGCAACCACTGAGGCATCACACTGCTCAGTATACCAGGCAAGGTTCTCACCCACATCCTTCTGAGACGTAACAGGGACCACCTATTGGGGCATCAGAGGACAGAGCAATCTGGATTCACTCCTGGCAAGTCTACAGTAGACCGTATCCTTGCTCTTTGAGTCATTGTAGAGCGCTGTCGTGAGTTCGGGTGTGGACTGCTTGCAGCCTACATCAACCTCAAAAAGGCGTTCGATACCATGCATCGGGAATCACTCTGGGAGATCTTGAGACTGAGAGGATTATTGGACTAATAGCAAGTCTGTATACTGGTACTGAAAGTGCTGTAAAGTGTGGTGGGGGCCTGTCGAGCTTCTTTCCTGTTAGTTCAGGAGTGAGGCAAGACTGTTTCCTTGAACCAACACTTTTCAACACTTGCATGGACTGATTATCGGGCAGAGCTACTATTCAAAGTCATTGTGGAGCAACTCTGGGCAATATCAAGGTTACAGACCTTGACTTTGCTGAGGATGTTACTATTCTATGTTTTTGGAATCTTTAGTGGTGGGTATTGATGCATTTATTATTGAAGCGAGGCCCTTGGGTCTAGAGGTCTCCTGGACCAAGACCAAGATCCAGGACTTTAGAGAGTGCTAGGAGAACCTGCTCAGATGGTACATGCTTGCGTCGAGGACATTGAAGTCACAGAGAGCTTTACATACCTTGGTAGTGTAGTTCATAACTCTGGGTTGTCAGACCAGGAAATCAGCAGACAGATTGGCCTGGCAGCAGGGGTCATGAATTCTCTCGATAGGAGTATTTGGAGAAGGACGAAGCTACGTGTCTTCAAGGCCCTGATAATGCCAGTTTTGCTATACGGTAGTGAAACCTGGACAGTATCTTGTGCCTTGGAGTCACGTCTTGATGCCTTTTGTAATAGGTCCTTGTGCTGGATCATGGGGTACTGTTGGTGGGACCATGTGTCAAACCAAGGGTTGCACCGTGAGACTGGCACAGGACTTATTATCTGCACAATGCGTGATCGCCAACTCAGGCTATATGGCCACCTGGCTCGCTTCCTACAGGATGATCTTGCCCACCAGGTTGTCTCTGTTCGAGACAGCCCTGGGTGGAGGAGGCCTGTGGGATGACCCAGGAAGTTGTGGCTTGGGCAGATCGATCAAACCTGTCGTGA
>NC_091560.1:26709844-26719844 GCF_042767895.1 Penaeus vannamei
TGGTAAGAAAATGCTGGTGTATATTCTATTTTATCTATGCTCCTCATCTTTCTCAGCCTTAAAATGAAACTTTTTTTTACTTTTAAGAAGTAATGCCTCGGGTAAAAAAAAAAGGATGGATTATGCCACTCACAGGCAATAATTGATAAATGGAAGTGAAATATGAATCAGATCTTTCCATTGCACCCATATTCTTATTAATATTTTGTAATAATCCATAGAGCTTTCATTCTAAGCTTCTCTATTCATGTAGGTTGGTGAAACTGGTAAAGCTGTAGGTATTGACCACATACCAGAGCTTGTCAAATTTGCTCAAGACAACATTCAGAAGGATAGTCCAGACCTCCTGTCATCAGGCACAATAAAACTTGTTGGTTAGTGTCTTTTCAAATATGTAATGGGATGATGTGCATGCAAAGGATTAGATATATCTTTACCTTTTATGTATTTTCTTTTCTTTTAACTTTTACAGAATTTATATGTGCTTTATTATATAATGCTGAAAAGAGTATATATGGTTGAACTACTGTGCTTCACTTATTGAAGTTATAATATGTAACCCAGGGATTTGATTGTATAAAGTGGTTGCTATCTAAGAAAGTTCCAAGTAAGAATACATCATTTTGCAAAAAGAATTTGTCTGCATGCCAAAGTTTTATTGTATTAGTAGAAATATTACTGTCTTCAGTTTGATAAGACTTATAGGCATTAAAATACAGTTTGTGTGATATTGTGCTAAATATTTTGTTTCAGTTGGTGATGGTCGACTAGGACATAAGGAAGAAGCACCTTACAATGCTATTCATGTTGGGGCTGCAGCTCCAACACTGCCTCAAGCACTTGTTGATCAGCTTGCCCCAGGTGGAAGGCTTATCATACCAGTTGGCCCTGAAGGAGCAAACCAGAACCTAGAACAGGTAGGTTGAAATCCCTTGAAATAGACAAAGTCAAAGTTAAGGAAGCAGTTTTAAAAAGTATTAACTAGAAGACAAGCCATACAAAATGCAGTCCACTTATTTCTCTTCATCGTAGAATGAACTTGATTAACTTGTTGACTATATGTTTAGAAACTAGTTATCATTTGATCAAAACACTTCCTTATTACTGTTTTTTCTATCTTTATGTCTTTGGAATGACAATTTCAGATTGATAAATTACCTGATGGGAGCATAAAACGACAAGTGCTCATGGGCGTCATCTATGTCCCTCTCACTGACAAGGATCATCAGTGGCCTGGAAGGTTAGTGAGAAAATGGAGAACTAAGGTGTTAATCCGTAAGGAACGAAGGGAAAGGGAAAATTCAGAGAAGAATGATGATTAGTGCTCTTATTTCTAGATGGTCACTTTTAAGGCACATTCATCACCTTTTTTCTTCTGTGTATGCCTTAGTATATAAGTAAATTATGCTGTTAAATATCATGGTAAAGGCTTTAATAATGCAAATATTCATTCATAAATTCATGCTGTAGTATGTAGACAAAGATTTGCTTAAAGAAAAGACAAAAGATATGTTACCTTGTTCACATAACAATAGCAAATTTTTTTTATTAAAGTAAGGGACCTTTTCATTTTTCTGTTTCAGTGCACAATCTGCATAGTGCGTGGTCATTAAATCTAAAAGTATGAAAGATGCATTAGTTTTCACCAGAGGAAAATTGTTTATTAATACATGAATGGATAGTTAGAAAAAAGTTGTAGGTTTCAAGAAAACTGCACACTGATATTAGCAAGATAACATTGAGAATTTCATTTTCATGTCTAGTTAAATTGGCCAATTTAGTTCTTTACCCGTTGGATCCGTTTGTGTCTTGGAAATTGTGGTGCCAAAAATACAGCAGCGGGTTACATAAGTAGCTAACATCCCGGGCATGTGATGTGTAAGCCAGGTGTGTGCGAACACCCATGAGCCATGACAAGACTCTATGCATCCCCTTTGTAAAGTTATTTTGTGTAAACTTTTTTTGCCTTTTTGCCATTTTCCAATGTCCATTTTTGACTTTTGATTTGCTTTATCCAGATGGTAATAGCTTATTTTTCTTGCACACAATCCATGTCATCTATCCCCATAGTAAAGAACTCAGTGTAAGAAAAAAAGAATGGAACATTTGGTTATTTGTTACATATCTCATTTTTTTTTAATTTTCAATTTTCCATAATACAACCTGCACCTCCGGTCATAGCAGTCAGAAATACAGTGCGCAGCATGGAAATGGTGTCCTCCCTGGAACCAGCACTCTTACACAGGCTACATTCCACATTCGTATATCGATGGGAATAAAGCCCCCCTCTAAGCGCCAAATGAATCAAATCACACTCAAAGAGGTTTAATCACTCATGGCGAGTCTTTCCTGTCACCCTGGCTTTCGCTCATGACAAAAAGTTGGCATCATCCGGCTCGTGGCAATTTAGCCTGATGACGGCATGTTCATGTCACCCGGCCCTTGACCCAGATTTTACCATGACGGGACTGTAATGTCATCCGGATCGTAGGAGTTAAAGGGGATCATCTTACTTATAAACATAGTCATAGTTTTAGGTTTAACCTGTGAATTCCTTTTCTGCCTCTTCTGCCTAAGCTGAGAATGTATATGAATATGATAGAGAAGGTATTACCCCCAGTATTTACAGTACTAATACATAGGTCCAAAGCATTGAAGGCAGAATTAGAAAATTGTATTTGGAGTTCCTCTTACATACATCTCAATTATTTTGAAGAGTAAAGGTATTTACTCAATAAACTTGATATATAGACGTTTTACAGATATTTTCATATAGCCATTTGAGGCAATAGCTCTCACACATTTGTTTATTTTAGCCTAGAAAGCCAAATACCAAAAAGTGCTAACAGTGTACATCAAAAATGGCAAAAAGAAAACCGTTTTAGGATTTTTTTAAGATGATTGGTCATTTATCTGTATGCAATCAGTGAATGCAGATAAGCATGTTTGTCTTTTGACTTGATCTTATCTTTTCATGTCTAAACCATTTTCTTGATGTAGTGTTGTCAAGTGTGCCTTTGATGTCATGAATTTGGATTATTTACTTATTAGAAGTGTCCATCTTTCATGTTTCAGATGCCCAGAAGAAATGACAGGCTGGGAATGCCCAATATAATACATTCAGTATCTTATGATAAATATCTATGTGGTTTTTTAACCTGTTGACTGTTCTTATGCACAGCATTCATCCCTTTTCAAGAAGGAGTGTTTTTGATTTAGTGCTTTACCTGATGTTAAGTTACCCTTTTGATAAGTAAGATATGGATTGATATGTTATTTTAGATTTCTTTTGCAATAACAGTCCTCTATTCTTTCTTAAAGCATAGTTTTTTTGTGATAAATTCAGTCTAGATGAGTGACAAGCAAAAAAGTATGATAATTTTGAACAAGGGTGCTAATACTTGGGAATAGAAATTATGATACCTTTGCTAATGAAGAAATTAAATGTTTCATTTTTCAATTCTCAAATTGATTATTGTAGAATAAAAAAAATGTCCACCTAGAAATTCAGTGCTTTGATTCAAAATTAGACCAAAGAGTAACTCACAATGGTCATTTATAGGCAGAATTAGTCAAATATATGAAAGAGCTTCACAAAATAAAATTCAGTATATGTAGATTACTCAGCTTATAGGTTATTCATTCTCATTCATAATTTCTGAAAAATGGTTCCAATATATGTTTTAAAGTTGAGGCAATGTGTTGTTGCTGTTATATATGGAAAAAATGAATAGTTGATGTAACAGTTTTTAATTTTTGAGGTTTTTAGTTTTGAATTAGATTTTAGATAGTATATGAATATGAATGTGTGTGTGTGCGTGTGTAATTGCATGTGCATTTGCGTGTGTGTGTTTGTGCACATGCGTGTGTGCATGTAACCTTTTTATCCAGTGTGATCGAAAGACAGAGCATACATTATATTATTCATATGAGCAGAATAACATCCATTTCTCATACAAATTAAGAGTAAAAATATATTATTCTCACAATTCATAAGTACTCGTAAACATTTTTTTTACTTAACTAAATCTATACAAACCAAAATAGTCGCTATTTTGAAATCTTATTTTTTGATACAGTATTAGTTTGAATTTTTATCACACATTTACTGTTATTGAATCAAAGTAATTTTGACAAGTAATAATGTGCTTGTTGTTTAGTACTAAATATTTTTTTTTATCTTTATTTATTATTCCTTATTTATTATTCCTAAAAAAAACAATTTACAGTTTGTTGTCACGTATTGATACTAATTTATACATTGAAGCTGTAAAATTTCTTATTTTGTACATTTTTTGGCAAAAGTCTTGACCATATCTGATAGGTTGATTGGAATATATTGTTGATTAAATCCTGTTATGAATGTATATATAAATCTGATATTTTCATTGTACATGTAAAACAAATTTTATGTGCACCCACCTTAGCACCAAATTTTAAATAGCAAGTTTGCCACAGAACAAAAAATGTGACATTAGCAAAGGGAAAACATTTTGAGTACTCCTTTATTTCTAATTGTAGTTTATACTGTAAGGTTTTCAAAAAAATGTTTAAGAACTACGTTATTTCTAATTGTAGTGTATACTGTAAGGCTTTCAAAAAATGTTTAAAAGTAGTTACAGTATTGGATCCAGGGGGTGTTCAGTGGGAGTTATGCCTCTCCTAATTCTTCTAAAACTTTTACACACGTCTTTTTCAAAACTGAACAAGATGAATAATAAATGTTTATTCAAAGTCTTTTCTGTCAGCACTATCTTTGCAATATTATTTATAAAATGATATTCCTGTTTACATAAAACAAAAATCAGTATTGGGCAGTCCTTTGGGACAGTGCCAGTTATTTGGTGAACCCCCTCGATTTTTTCTTGTATCTTCTGGTGTGATATATAAATTTATGTATAGTAATAGTGTGAACTATATATGTGTAGTGCATATGCATGTATTACATTAATAAACAGCAAGAGGGTTTGCATTTGTTGCCAAACTTATCCTTGTAAATGAGTTAATGCAAACTTTTTATATTCATCTATCAATTATATATATCTACATTCATCTATCTCATATATATCTATCTATCTATTTCATATTTGTCTAACTGCCTGCTTATCTGTCTACTCACCCAAACACCCACGAGACTTCTTGTTACTCAAAATGGTTATTTCATAATTGTTCTTTGCTGCCATAGACAATAAACCTTTGATTAAATGGAAAATGTAATATTTTATTTGCAAAAGGTGGGTGCATGATGCAAAATACAGTAAAATGTCACATGTGGAGATGTGGACAGCAGTACATGACTACTTTTTATCATTTACATATATCATGATAGGTAACTGTAAAGAAACTCCACAGTCTCAATATCGACTGATAGGCAGCAAATATGTATACCTGTTGTTTTCTCTTTTTTACCAGTTCCTTAGTAACTGATATCATTCAATTACTATATTGGTTATTTAACTGTAGAACACCATTGAAACACCACACGTGGAAATGTGGACAGCAGTACATGACTATACTGTTTATCATTTACGTTATATATCGTGATAGGCAACTGTAAAGAAACTCTAAAGTCTTAGCATCGACTGATAGGCAGCAAATATGTCTTCCTGTTGTTTTCTCTTTTTTACCAGTTCCTTAGTAACTGTTATCATTCAATTACTATATTGGTTATTTAACTGTAGAACACCATTGAAACACCTGGGTCTTATAGACCTGAAGATAAGAAAAAAAGAATGATTGTAATCATTTTGTTTCCTCTTTACCCTTTTCACTATTGAATCTTCCTATAGTGCTATATGAGCTTTGCCATCTAGCACTTTTATTTTCTTTAAACTGTAATTTTGTTTTATTTAATTAGTTGTTTAACAACATTTTTGGCTCTGTTATCTATGGATTTTAAGATAATCTGGTCTATACTGTTTACAAAAGAAATAAAATAAAAATACAAGATGTTTAAATGGACTCCATATAAAAACAAAAGACATAATGGTGTTCACATTGCATTCGGAATTAGTGGGATGAAATGTCTTCATGATTCAGAGACTTTAGTACAAATGATGTAACTAGATCTGTAGAGGAGGTTGAAAAAAAAGAAGTTGGTGCGTATTAGCTTACATTTTATCATCCAACAAAGATGCAACCATAATATTGGCAATGCTTTTGTTGTTATATTTTTTATGTAATGCTCAGTTTTAGAGGTATTCTATACCAAACATCATAACCTTGACAGTGTACAGGTCATTGTTTAGTCACAGTTCATGCAGACAAAGTGTTAGTGGGCAGCATATACAAGATTGTTACAGTTGATGCTCAGGTACCTTATCTTTTTGTCCTTTCCTGGACTGCTTGGCTATATCCTCTTAGTTTCCAGTTCAGAGCAGCTTCTCTGGGGGATGTTAAATTCAGGGAAGACAGGGTATCCTAATGAAGTACACCTTGGTTTCATAGACAACCATAATTTTATTGCAATATGGTCAAAATCAGAGAGAAGTTCTGAAACTAAGACATCTATACTTATCATTGGCAGCAAACACCAAAAACTGTTTAGAAGCACAGGGGCCCTTGGCACCTAAAACTTACTGAACCAAAAGGTGCTACCAAAGTGCCAGGGCTCTCACACCCAGGAGTCAAGTTGTGTTGATGGTTGCTACCTTATGCACGCACGCACGCGTGCGCACACACACACACAGAGTAAGAGAGAAAGAGAGAACAAGAAAGAGCAAAAGAGAGAGGGAAAAAGAAAGAGTGAGTGAACAAGAGTGAGAGAAAGAGATAGAGAGAGAAAGAGAAAGGGAGAGAGAAAGAGAAAGGGAGAGAGAGAGAAAGAGAAAGGGAGAGAGAGAGAAAGAGAAAGGGAGAGAGAGAGAGAAAGAGAAAGGGAGAGAGAGAGAGAAAGAGAAAGGGAGAGAGAGTGAGAAAGAGAAAGGGAGAGAGAGAGAGAAAGAGAAAGGGAGAGAGAGAGAGAGAAAGAGAAAGGGAGAGAGAGAGAGAAAGAGAAAGGGAGAGAGAGAGAGAAAGAGAAAGGGAGAGAGAGAGAAAGAGAAAGGGAGAGAGAGAGAAAGAGAAAGGGAGAGAGAGAGAGAAAGAGAAAGAGAAAGGGAGAGAGAGAGAGAAAGAGAAAGGGAGAGAGAGAGAGAAAGAGAAAGGGAGAGAGAGAGAGAGAAAGAGAAAGGGAGAGAGAGAGAGAGAAAGAGAAAGGGAGAGAGAGAGAGAGAAAGAGAAAGGGAGAGAGAGAGAGAGAAAGAGAAAGGGAGAGAGAGAGAGAGAGAAAGAGAAAGGGAGAGAGAGAGAGAGAAAGAGAAAGGGAGAGAGAGAGAGAGAAAGAGAAAGGGAGAGAGAGAGAGAGAGAAAGAGAAAGGGAGAGAGAGAGAGAGAAGGAGAAAGGGAGAGAGAGAGAGAAAGAAAGAGAAAGGGAGAGAGAGAGAGAGAAAGAGAAAGGGAGAGAGAGAGAGAGAAAGAGAAAGGGAGAGAGAGAGAGAGAAAGAGAAAGGAAGAGAGAGAGAGAGAAAGAGAAAGGGAGAGAGAGAGAGAGAAAGAGAAAGGGAGTGAGAGAAAGAGAATGAGAAGGGGAGAGAGAGAGAGAGAGAGAAAGAGAAAGGGAGAGAGAGAGAGAAAGAGAAAGGGAGAGAGAGAGAGAAAGAGAAAGGGAGAGAGAGAGAGAAAGAGAAAGGGAGAGAGAGAGAGAAAGAGAAAGAGAGAGAGAAAGAGAAAGGGGGAGAGAAAAAGAAAGGGAGAGAGAAAGAGAAAGAGAAATAGAAAGAGAAAGGGAGAGAGAAAGAGAAAGGGAGTGAGAAATAGAATGGGAGTGAGAAAGAGAAAGGGAGTGAGAAAGAGAAAGGGGGTGAGAAACAGAAAGGGAGTGAGAAAGAGAAAGGGAGTGACTTTGACTTTGACTTTGACAAGTTTATTGAGACAAAAGGTTACATAGAGAGAGAGAAAGAGAAAGAGAGAGAGAGAGAAAGAGAAAGAGAGAGAGAGAAAAAGAGTAAGAGAGAGAGAGAGAGTAAGAGAGAGAGAGAGAGTAAAAGAGAGTGAGAGTAAGAGAGAGAGAGGGAGAGAGAAAGAGAGAGTGGTTAAAAAGGATAAAATGACATTTGCTCTCATACGTTGTTGTGATGTATATAATGAATTGCATAATTTCAAGCCTTGCATTGTATTGACTTTGTTTACATATGTTGTGCCTTCTTGTGTAGGGAAATTATGACAGTCTGATTTGTATTTTGCTAATTTCTAAACTGTTGATTTGTTTTATTATTATTATTTTTTAAATTATTATTATTTATTTATTTATTTTTATTTTTTGACTTAAATGACAAGTAGTCTTCACCGTTTTTGTTAATAAGTTAGATAGTCAAGTCATCTTTTCGTATTAACCCATTGATGCTAGGAGAGTTTGTGTATGCTAAATCCTTCTTGTTTATTAACCAGTTTGAGGTGGGTAATTGCACTACTTACTGTAGGTAGGTAAGTCCCCCCTCCCCCATGTAGATTGCTCTCTTTTTTTCATATAGATGGCTCCAAAAACACTTAGTCACCAGGAGACAGTTAGTAGGTTTACCAGGTCTCATGATGCCCCCATTTCTTTAGATCAGGGGAAACATTTTTTTTTTTCTTGATGTTATTAATATCATTTTTGTTATTATTTGTATTATTATTATTAACATGGGGCCTAGTTCAATGTTATCAGTATCATCAACAATAAAAAAAAAGATCTTTCTGAAAATCAAGGAAAAGGGTACAGGTGAAATCAGGTAGAACTAGTAGTTGGCTCCTTGCTGACTAGCCTATGAGCTGTCTAGGTGTAATCAAAATTGATAAACTAAAATCACTGTGGCTATGGCATGTGCATACATGTGTGTGTGTGACCATAGTAGGTTTATTTTGTTTACACATCGATGTCTTCACAAGCACCTACTGCCAAAGAGTCAGTTATTAGGCCTACGTGGTCTCAGCTGTTTACCATTTTCTGTGATTTTTGGAAGGATGTTTCCTTTCTGTTTTTATTATTGTTAACATTGTGAATGATATAATAGTCATAAAGTCAGTAATGATAATAATATTGAAAAGGTTTATAGTGTTAGGGGGGATCTCGAAAATTCAGAGAATGGAGCAATTAGTTGACGTCACATAGGCTACGTAATTAACTCCTTGGTGACTGTGAATGCTTGTAGAGCTATTTATGTTTGATGTAGGTTTGCAAAACAAAGTACAGCGGACAGTGCATGTATCCAGTGACTGTATTATTCCTAAATGCTCTCAAAAATTGTCTTTGATAGGATAAGTGTGAAAGATTTTGGTTATTTCTTGCTCTTTGCTAATGATTAAAGCAGTGATAAATTTGCAGTGTACTTGAATTAGAGAAATTGCTCAAATTTTGTTAAAAGAATAATGTTGAATTGACTTTTTTTTTTGCTTGTCACTCTGCACTATTTATGATCCTTTACTTGTCTCTCTCTGTACATATTTATACCTCTTGCTCTTAACATTATCATTTTGGTAGTTTTGAGTGGGAATATTATGTAATTCTACTTGATCAATAATTTTGTCACTTTTCATGAAATATTAAGAAGTAAGTTTTTCTTTCTCAAAGAGTTTGAATGTTTTATGAGATTTCTTGACATTTGTGAAACTGACAAAATTGAGTAAATCAATAGAAATGTACTTATATTGCTTTCTGTATGTCTCCCCAACTCTCCCTGTATTGTAGGTGGAGATACTAACCTCCGAGGACCGTAGGTGTGGCAGGAGTGTACATCGCACAATTTGTCTCCCCCTACAGACGGGAGCTGTGAGTTACGCCAGCTGAATCATAATTCCTCGCAGGTGCTGCTCCCTACTTTAGTTGCCACCTCTGCCTGCATCTCCGCCACAGCCCACCCCACCATGCCTCCGCCCGCACCTCCGCCTTGTTATGCTGCCTCCCATCCACTACCTGGTCTTCATCCATTAATTGCCACTGAAATGCCAATATCAGGAAACAGGACATGTGACACAGTGAGTT
>NC_091560.1:26734844-26747344 GCF_042767895.1 Penaeus vannamei
AAATACTAAGTCATAAAATTAAAGACATTTTGTGTGTAATACAAAAATAACGATGAAATATATATAGTTATTTTTGGAAAGACTATGTAATATAACTTTTCTTAGTGTTATTTTCAATTAAAAATTATCATTGTAAAATGAGATTAATATGTTCAACCTAAAGATGATGTTCTGTTGTCAAGTTACTGCTACTTCTACCAATTTCTTTCAAAACCAAAATGCTACACTTAATAAGAGCTTATAAAAATCAACATGAGACATTATTTACATACTTTTTGAACTTAAGAGGTTGTACTCGCAGAGGGCATGGACTAAAAGGCGCTGGAAACTATTGAGTTCCTGGGTTATGTACACTGTTGTTGGATCTACAGTGAACAATTCAACAATTTCATCTTCCAGGTCCTTCAAGATACCCTGTAGAAAATTAAAGTAAAAAGTTAACACTGGAAGTTACAAATAATAAATTACTTTAATGATAAATAAATACATGAAATTATTTTATTTCTCCGAATAAAAATAAAAATAAGAGAATACTTGTCAACTAACCACAGGGAACTGCCTTCCTTTAAGCATTTTGCGCAACTGAGGCTTCACTTCCCAAAATCGTTGCTCAGTGGTATAAGCTGGATGCATGTTTCGACAGTCACTCATTGGTGGAATCACGGTGAATCCTGTAATTGAACCTGTTTTATTTTTTCATTAAGGGATGCTTTCAATAAACCTTAATAGAACTTTGTGTTCTATAAGCCAAAATCTCTTAAAGAAAAGCTTACCGTCTTCCTCTGGCGGCTCTTCCATCCTCTCCTTTTCAATGTTTTTGACACGCTGAGTAAAGGAAACTCCACCAATCCCACTGCTTCTTGTATTTTCTCTCCTTTTACAAATGGTATTCAAATAATGTTCTTGCCTGTCCTCACTCAGAGAAATGAAGTACTGCCAGATCTACAACCCAAAAATATTTCAATAGTAGTATAAATGGGAATTTTCTTTTACAAAAAATGCTTCTAATAGTACTATTAATTGTATGACTCTAATACAACCAGAACTAACATAGGTCTCATAATACCTAATCTGCTCGAGATAAACTAACAAACACTGATTAACAGAAAATCACAATGATAGTAAACAAGAATTTACCCTCATCTTGTCACAGTCATTGAAGAGCTTGGTGAATATGCCCTCAGAGTTGGGTGCAACGTCCATATCATCGCTGACCCCTTCCTGGTCATCTTCAACCAAGGTTTGCAAAGCTTGAGCTGAAAGAGGCATACAATAGTTACTGGTTCATATAACACTTTATAAAAAAGTATATACTCATAAAGATACTGTAAAGTGTATTTCTCATATATTCTTTGTACATATTGCAACTACATGCCTATATATGGACCAAAAATGGGAAACGGACAAATACGAAAACTTGCGTGGAAAAAAGAAAATCCCAAATTCAATTTGAAAAAGAACCAATTGCCATAATATTACAGAAGTAGCATTTCTGAAATTTCCCCGACTACCCATCTAGAAAAAAATAATACATATATACATTTTCCTACTTTTACAGCAGGATCTGTTTGTAATACGCAATGAAAATACAGCACCTTAATTACTCCAATTAGATCCATGATCATGTTTAGGATAACATTTCAAAACACTCGCCATTGTCAGCCCTTCGAGTCTTCCTTGCACCTGTGCGTCTACGCTGATGATGGTGGTGCTGCTCCAGCCGCTGAATAAGCAGACGAGGATCGCGGCGTTGAGGGACAAAGGCTGGAGGTGGCACATCTGTCGTTTCTGGCTCCGAAGGAGGGGTAGCTGGCTGGCTAATTCCCAGCCTAATGAATGTATAAAATTAAAATGTATGTATGCATATTTTTTCTTAAATATAAATATGTGTGCCTAAAAGTGTGCATGTGAGTGTCTGGATGTGTGAATGTGTATCTACAAGCATGTGCATGTGAGTGTCTGGGTGTGGGAATGTGCATGTGCATTTGTGTGTGTGTGTGTGTGTGTGTGTGTGTGTGTGTGTGTGTGTGTGTGTGTGTGTGTGTGTGTGTGTGTGTGTGTGTGTGTGTGTGTGTGTGTGTGTGTGTGTGTGTGCGTGCGTGTGTGTGCGTGTGTACATCATATCAAACCGAAAATTGATGGCATAAATATTTTCATTTTATATATTCATTTTTGGAAATATATATAACCATTTATCATTTCTTCTAAGAAAATAAATCTTATTATTTACAATATCAAATATATCACTGCATGTGTGTCCCTGTAACTAATTCACTCTAAAAGAACATTAAAGTTGTTACCTAACACACAACTATAATGGGTGCATTGGTCGCCAAATGCACTGCATTAATTACACAAGACAGCAAATTCAGTGGTCTCCATTCATTTTTCTTCCTTTTAGTTAAAAATAAATCATAATTTTAACGTTTAAGAATCGGATGTTTAATTCCTTGTCACAGAGTAATAAATATAATAGCTTAGGGTTAACTAAACAAATAACGGTTAATGGTTAATGGCTAAAACAAATAAATGTGCAAGACATCTAAGGTCATATAGCACTATGGTAAAGTATTGTGATGAAAAGGGTAAATGAGTTAGGGTAAATGAATTAACAATTAGTAGAGTGAAAAATTGTCAAAGGTTATAGTATTATAGGATAGTAGGATTGGGAAAAGGTTTAAGAGGCAGTGCAAATGAAGTAAATCAGAGATTAATAAAGGAAGGGGTTAATGGTATAGGGCAATATGATGGAATGGGGTGTATCTGTTGTTGGGTGAGCTTTAGTAGCAGTGCTTTAAGGAAAAACTGGTAAAACAGCTTTTATGAAATAATTAATGGGTAATTCAGACACAGATGGTTGTAGATATTTTAGAAGGACGAAGACATGAGAAAGATGGGGAGGTGTGGAGTGGAGTAGTGTTGTGGAGGGGAGGAATATACGGATGAAGAGTAGTAATAAATGAAAAGGGGGTAGCCATTGAAGAAGACTGCAGTAGGAGATGGAGAAGAGAATATTAGGGGAGAAGAAGGGATGAATTCTGGAGGTTGAGTAATAACCTGGTTGGGCGGTTCAGAATGGTTAGAAATGTCAGTAAACATCAAGGAGGGCATTAGTATCAGTGGTCGTAGCCATGGTCAAAGGAGGAGCAGAGATCGGAAAACCATCAAAGTCAAATTCAGATAGGCTTGGTGATGATGGGGTAAGCCTTAATGCCCCTATTAAGGATAAAGAATCTTCATTATTGGCAATGGTGAGCCTGAATAAAATAAGGATAAGAAATGGATTACCCCTTAGGATCCCCATAAGAGGTAAGGGCTAGGCAATTAACCAAGGGATTAACCATTCATGCTCATAGCTCCCGGAGGGTGTTCATGACTTTTCTTATTTTTTATTATTTATTATTTATCATTATTTATTATCATTTATTTATTAATTATTATTATTTGTTCATGACTTAACAAAGCCAGCCTTTCATCCTTTCTGCACAGCTCTAACACCTTAGGAATGGGACAGAAGGGGATGAAGAAAATACGGAAGAGGAAAGGAGAAGAAAAGACCAAGCAAAATTAGTTAAGGCGAGGGTTGAGGCCCAAGGTAGGGGCACTACCTACATTGGGCTCCAGTCTCCGTCTCCTAAGACCCCTACAACTACAAGGTATTGGGAGGGAAGTAAATAAATAAGATGCAATATTCTGGCATTTTCATTCTACTAGCTTCACCAGAAATATGTCCTTTATTACCAATTTAATTGTAAACTTCCTGAAGAAATTATTTAAGCAATTCAAAAGTATAGATAACTCTTTAATCTAGTAATTTCTGATCATTATTAAGTATCTTACTAAATATCTGGTAATCTGCTAACCAAAACTTCAAGAGATGCAATTCCAGGTTGATTTTACACTTGGAAATTGCAGTTCACTCTTATTTGTCAACAAATACGAAACATCATCTATATGGTATGTATTCATTATATCCATTAATCTGTGGGGGAAAATCATCAGTAATCTGGGTATAAAAGAAACATTTTTTTTTTTTCTTTACTTTCTCCATGAACTAACCTTCATTTCACCTGATTAGGCCTATTTTTGGAACAGGACAAAGCTCACATATCTTGCTATCAAGTGTCCCTTGCATCCCTTTCCTAAAACAGAGAGGGATACAAGGGATAGGAGATGTATCCAATAACCTAAAAAGAACAACAAATGTACATGGAAGTCACATAAAAAACAAACAATGACAAAGTAAAATGTATATCTGAACGCATTATCAAAATTATTGCATCACATCATGAAGCTGTAGCTGAAGACTGCTACTGTCATGGTGTAAAGTATTATCAAAAATCTTTAAGTCTTTAGAGTTCAATAACTGTAAAGACGTTGTAAAGGACATGTATCAGTATCGTTTTACAGTGAAAATGAAAGGGGCGGCTACATTACTACATAACAATTGTACAATAACCTTTACTGTGTTTAATACCACAAACAAGTTGGTGACAATTCAAACAAAATGCACTTCATAAATCAATAATCTCGTAGTTACACCTACGCATTTTAAAGGATTGCCCAGTCGCTGACATTACGCCTAAAAGACAAGTGGAGATGACGTTACTAACCTACATAAACATTCATCCTTTCTCCGTTATTTTACATGGCAACACTTACGAATTGACGGATTCCTCGCTAAAGCTGATCACTTTAGCTCTTGACTGAAGCTTCCTGATCACACCCATGTTGTCCTGCTGGTTTCAAGAGTCCTCGAAAGGAACGCTTTCAAGTGGTTCAGCGGAGGAAGTATATTTAGGCGACTGACTCCCGAGTCTCCAATGGCGGAGGTTGGCGAGCGATAGCAAGGTGTCGCGTCAAGGGCACGGCTCGCGCTCCGTTTGAAAGGGGGGAAGCGTCAGGCATTCTTGGTAGACACGTACATGCACTACAAGAATGCGTGCATATGTTCTTGCATCCATACGTACAGTACAGTCACACTTTACATATAATCGCACAAACACACCCTTTCTTATATTTACACGCACACGCACACACCCATATTGTAGTGACAATGAAAATTATGACGATATTAATAATGGTAATAATAATGATCATAATGATGATAACCATAATGATATGATGATGATGATGATGATGGTAACAATACTGATAATGATCATGATGATCATGATAACATTAACAATAATGATAATGATAATGATACTACTAATAATGGCAATAATGATGATAATAATAAAAAAATACTGGTATTATCATCAACAGTAATAATAAAAATAATGATAATAATATTGATAATAATAACAATAATCATTATAATCATAATTATAATGATAATCATAATGATTACAATAATGATAAATATAGAAAAGAATAATTAATAATGATAATAATAACAACAAAAATAATGATAATGATAACAATAGTGAAAATAGTTATGATTATAACAATAATATTAACAATTATAATAATTATGTCAATGATAGTAACAATAATGGTAATAATAACGATGATAATGATAATCATAATAAAAAATAGTAGTAAAAATAATAAAAATGATAATAACAACAATTATAATGATAGCACTTATAATGATAATAACAACTGATAATAATGATAAAACTGATAACGACAATAATAACTACAATAATACTGGTGACCATACTACAACTAATAATGCTAATAGTGTGGTTAGCAAAAATAGTTGAGAGATTAACGATATTTATCATCTAAATACTAATATACGAGCACAAATAATATGTGGTGATGATAATGGAAAAGAACAACTATTTGCCCTTTGCTATTCCTCTTCCTTGGCAGGAAACACACAACCAAACAGCTATTGCTATTTCATATTTAGTTCATATCTCATTATCATTATGTAGTAGTTTATGATTGTGGTACTATTGCATTTCATATATATATATATATATATATATATATATATATATATATATATATATATATATATATATATATTTATTTATTTATATATATATATATATGTATGTGTGTGTGTGTGTGTGTGTGTGTGTGTGTGTGTGTGTGTGTGTGTGTGTGTGTGTGTGTGTGTGTGTGTGTGTGTGTGTGTGTGTGTGTGTGTGTGTGTCATAAGCTCAGCTGTATGTGTGCATTTAGATTTTATTCTTATAGTTATAGTTCAAGTTATCTAGTCCTCGCACATTTGCCAATATATATATATTTTTTTTCTTTTGTGTGTTGTCCACTAACATTTTCATTTGGTTAAACCTTCATGAACTTGGTTTGCAGTGCCTGTGTAGTTACACATATATTCATAATCATGATTGTTTTGAGTTTATTTCATAACTGTATGAATTTCGCTTGCTCAGGCAGGTAAGCAAGCGTGAATGCCATCATGTTTACACTTACCTCATTAGACGGCACGTGAAACAGTGTTGGATTTAATCTTGAGAGCATATTTGCATCAACACTTTGATGTCATCCATTTCTATGGATAACCTTATTTTTGCTTGATCATGACCATAAACATAAATCTCTGATTCTAGATTTGCTGAGCTTGAATGGTTTTAGAAGCAAGCTGAGATTTCCCAATTAACCAATCATTAGATTTTTTATGGATAGTGCAAGATTTACTGCTTCATCTATCACAGTACTGATACTCTAATCTGCAAAATACCAATAACTACATTTACATCTTGGGATATATTAGTTGAAATACTTTAGGAAAGCATTAACTTTGCGCACACATATTCGACATCTTTAGACATACCAATATTCAGACACCCACGCGAGTATACAACACATTCATAAACTTGCACTTGCATTGGCTGAACTACAGGGCAAGGTCAGCATATGTCTCGAACACTACATAGAGGGAGGCTTTTTAAAATTTGGATGTCAAGCCTTTCGAACTTTTGTAAGTGCCTTCATCTTCTCTTCTCGTTTTTGCTCTGCATCACAATAAATAAATAAACAAAATAAGATAAAAGAAATAACGTAGCATACAGGTATGAAGGAAATCAGAGTTAGAATGTAGCGTCAGTATCCACTTGCTTCCATCTCAAGGACCGGGTGAGAACACCTGTGTAAAAAGGTGGTTGGTTTCGAACACCATCAAACTCTGGCTATTTACCCATGTACTTCATAAGTTCTTTCCCTGCTTTTTTTCTAATATGGTGTGTTGATTCCTTCTGTCATGGTCTTTCATGAGAGGTGAGACACGGTGACACTATCATGTTATTTTTTCTTCAGTAATGCCTGCATGGAAATAGGATAAGGAAGTTGCCGACAAAGACAATAAGTTGAAACGAAATAGCTCCAAAGTGTACCGTACTGTCCTGAACTATGGACTCCTTAATGTATATACAGATTTGGGTTGTTCTCGTGGGTAAGGCATGTTTTGCCTTTTGTTAGTGCCTTTATTCTTGCATACATTTCCATACGGTTCTCGGTGTCTTATTTGATTGGCTACGATCAACGTAATGTTACAATTACGTGGATATAATGTCACTATGAATGTATAAACGATTTCAATTCAACTGGAACAGTGTCAATATCCATTGTTTATATGCAGCTTAGAAGAGAATTTGGGTATTTGAGTATTCCTAGGGGACGACTCAGTCATTGCAAGACCAAAATTGTACTTATATCTATCTATCTATCTATCTATCTATCTATCTATATATATATATATATATATATATATATATATATATATATATATATATATATATACGCACGCATTTGTGTGTATGAATATAAATGTGTGTGTGTGTATATATATATATATATATATATATATATATATATATGTGTGTGTGTATGTGTATGTGTATGTGTATGTGTATGTGTATGTGTGTGTGTGTGTGTGTATGTGTATGTGTATGTGTATGTGTATGTGTATGTGTGTGTATGTGTATGTGTGTGAGTGTGAGTGTGAGTGTGAGTGTGTGTGTGTGTGTGTGTGTGTGTGTGTGTGTGTGTGTGTGTGTGTGTGTGTGTGTGTGTGTGTGTGTGTGTGTGTGTGTGTTGCAACAGGAACAACGAAGGGAAGGGCAAGAAAACACACGTATATACCGAAGGCCTTTTCGCTATTGCTTCGTCAGGGCATATATATATATATATATATATATATATATATATATATATATATATATATATATATATATATATGTATGTATGTATGTATGTATTTATGCATATATATGTATGTATGTATGTATATATATGTATATGTATATATGCATATATATATGTAAAAAAATATATATATGTTTATATGTATGTATATAAGTATACACACAGATGTGTATAGATATTCATATATATATACATACATACATACATACATATATATATATATATATATATATATATATGTATATATATATATATATGTACACATATGTGTGTGTGTATGTACCTGTACATTTATATATATATATATATATATATATATATATATATATATATATATATATATATGAATGTACATATGTATATATATATATGTATATATATATATATATATATATATATATATGAATGTACATATGTATATATATATATATATATATATATATATATATATATATATATATATATATGAATGTACATATATATATATATATACATATATATATATATATATATATATATATATATATATATATATATATTTATATATATATATATATGCGTGTGTATATAAATGCACACACACACACACACACACATATATATATATATGTATATATATTTTATTCTTTGTATGATAGAATGTGTATGCTTGTATTATAAAAAGAAAATTATTGCAGTACAATTACAGTGCCAAAAGGGTTCGTCTATTAATCATGAAAAACAACAACATTGGTTAGACAATAATATTTACTAAATGTTAGATCAACAGCTTGAAAAAATCTTTAGGAATATATAGAATTTTTGTCCGTTTTAGATTATGATTTGGAATACTGTTTGCAGCGTGTTTTGCGTGCTGAGGTTCCTCGCTGCACATCAGCTATCGCGAGGCTGAGAAGGCCGCTCTGTGCCTGAGCCTCATCTTGATCCTGGAAATCGCCTGGACTTTGGCCCTGAAGGTGCCGCCTCCGCCGCTGTGGCCGTGGCCGTGGCTGCCGTGCCGTTCGCGGAACTCGGATTCCAGCCGGTAGTAGACGCCGGGGTCGGGGCCGTTCGCGCACTCGCGTCGGCGGTCCGGACGCCCGCGGTGTCCCTTGTGGGAGCCGTGGCTCGAGTCGTGGGCGTTGGGGGCCGCCAGGGTGAGCCACGACGTGAGGTCCCGCAGCAGGCGCGTCTCCTTCTCCCGTTGGGCGTCCTGGTTGTGGCGCGTGGAGCGGCCGCTGTCCCACCTCAAACTCGGCTCGGCCATGACCCTGGCCAAAGAAACCATGCATGGAGGTGCGTTGTTAATGTGTTCACTGACAATATTTTCCCAATATATTTTGTAATGTACATGTATCTGTTTTGATATACCATTATGTTATTTCACCCATATTTAATTTTCCTAACATTACAACACCCAAGGTATACATACTCGCAGTTAACAGAACGGCGAGCTCGATTTGCCCTCCGCATGAGGTTGGCTCTTAATCTGGGCGTGAGTCCTGGCCGCCCTCCGCCCTCCTCCTCGTCCGATGAACTCTCACTGCTCACGCCCGTTCCTACGCCCAAGTTAACACCCGTCGTGGCAGCAGCAGCAGTGTTCTCTGGCAGTCCAGGGCGGACGGCGGCGTGGCTATCTCGCTCACCTGCAAGAGGCAGTTGATAGCAGTGAAAGTGCTGATAAGATATTCTTGTGGAGGCTTTTTTGGCTGAGTCATCACGGGAATCGCTTTGGTAAAGTTTTTAGGACTACACCTAAAGAATACAGGTTGATCAGATTCACTTCAGAGAACCTGATGCTAAAGATGAAAACAGAATCATGATTATGAATTAGAAATTTTGCAAAAGCAGCGGCAGTGGTAAAATGATGGGGAACTCACCATGAGAAAAGTGCGCTAACCATGACCGGTCGAGGAAGCTCCGCTCAGCCTTGTTAGGTGGCACAAGAGGTACCCCTGTCCATAGCACATTCTGAAACATACCCAAAGCAAATACCATAAACCTTGAGTCACACATTAATTCATCATTCAGTCACCAGCATACAATAATAAAAAACACAGCTTTAAATCACAAGGAACACACGGCTCTAAATCACGAAGAACAAAGCTCTAAATCACAGAACTCACAGCTCTATATCACAAAGAACAAAGCTCTAAATCAAAAGAACACAGCTCTAAATTATAAATATTCCTATATACTAGTAACAAAGCTTCACCTTGGATTCAGGGGTGAGTTGATAGGGAGGGTCGATGCAAACGAGGAGTTGGAACGTGAGGAGGTCGTCATAGATGAGAGGAATGGGACCCCATATGTCGCTCTCGCCCTGGCTGAGTTGCACAGTGTGGTCAGACGCGAGGCAACCCTGGAAAACGTGAGACATAAAAAAAACAGACTCAGACGAGGTAACTTCCACTTGTACAGTAACGGAATTCACACAAAAAATTACCAAGGGGGAATCACTATTAAAAAATCAGATAAGACAGTAAGAAAATTCAACATTCAGAATCACGAGACGGTGTCCTTTCGCACGTACATTCCTCACGGGCAGAGGGGAGAACTTGAGGGCACGGGCACCACAGCAAGGGTACGTGTCACTAGCAAGGAGCAGGTCCACGTCCGAGGAAGCGGCGTCGAGGCGGTGGTGGCGACAGAACTTCATTTCACTTCCCGGAAAGACCGCGCCGCAAGTGGAGCACGGTAGGAAGTGTACCTGAGGAGGGATACAACAGGCTTCTAATGAATATAACTAAATGATTCCAGATGAATTAGCGTGTCTCTTAAAGTCTGGCTATACAGATTGGAGCATGATAAGAGAGCATACCTGAGATGGGTTTTGAAATTCTCTTAATGTGGTACCTTTAAAACGAATGATAATCATGCACTGAGGCTTGGGACACGAGAAGAAGCGGACCTAAAAACGGTTACAAAATTCTTCTGAGGTGTTCAAAAGAATAAAGAAGCATTTATGGCGGCTTAACTTTACAATTCTGCCTTTGGTAAGACGTGCATATTCATCATTACATATATAAATACATATATGCGCACACACACACACATATATATATCCATGGGCATACACACCTGACCCCACAACCGCCAGTAAACTAGTCTCCAGGTCTTCAGGTCGGTCTTCAGTTGCCGCACATGTTCAGTCAGGCTCCAAGTCGCGTCCCTTTTCGTAGGCAGGTAAGAGTTAACATTGATGTCTTTGTAAGAGAGCATCCTACTCATACAATTTAGCTGTACTAATTTATAGTAAAATACTGTAAAATTTATTAGTGATAGGAAACTTGGGAATCTTAGTCATGACGTGTACTAGCATGTATAGGTTCTCCATATAGATTTCATTAAATGGCTATGTAATATGCAACCTCGCACCTTGAATGTGTATAGTAGACTTGTCCAGTAGTGGTGATGCAGGTATTGGCGGGCACGCAGGCCACCAGGCGCTCCACGCCCCGAGTCACGAGGTTTCCACACTCGGTGCACCTGCAGACCAAATCTAGATCAGCCACAGGGATATGTACTTGAACAAATGATTGCGCCAATATTATTATTATTTTTATCATTATTATTATTATTATTACTATCATTGTAAGCTAAATAAAGAGCCACACTGAAAAAATACGAGATTTATATCACCAAAGGTGTTGGTAGAGGTCAAGATACAGCTAAGAAGGAATGAGAAGCTAAAAGGCCAGCTATTTACGTAAGAAAAACATTTTAGCTGATCTTTTAAACTAATTAAGAGTCGGAGAAGTTACAATCTCTGAAGGCAATCTATTCCAAAGTCTACAAATAGCAGTAGCATCTATACAACTGACTTGAAGGCGATCGACATGATAAATAAGAGAAGACAGCATTAGAAGATACAATAAAATTATCAGGGAAGCCTAACATCGGAAGAAATATGATTAAAGTAAGCCTTAACTTCTACGAACACGATAGCCACTGTAAACACAATTCTCATCACCACGCCCAGCAGTTCGTGATGGAGGAGACTCCTGGATCACCAAATAATTTCCCTCGTGAGTTTTTGCCTTGCCTGTAGAGCGTGGAAGCCGTTTTGAAGATCCCGCGAGCAGGAGAAGGGTAGGCCTCGCACAAACCCTGCAGGAATTTGGCATACAGCTTGTTCTGGATTCTGTCCCGCCGGTCACGTAGACTTTCCAACTCCCAGTGAGTGAACAGATAGGCTAGTCTGTTTGGGTAAACGGCATGTTGGCAAGACGCGTAATTTGTGAGACAAAGAGTTATGGTAATATGGTAATTTCTGAAAGTGTAAAGGAATAGTTACTATATGAAGAATGCAATTAACATAATCCACATATTGAATTGTCTATTAATTTTGAATTGTCTATTAAATAATTTTGTCATTGGTTTTTATCGTAATCATG
>NC_091560.1:26754844-26759844 GCF_042767895.1 Penaeus vannamei
AAAGTTATGAATTAGAAAAAAAGAAAAATATGTATCTCTCTCTCTCTCTCTCTCTCTCTCTCTCTCTCTCTCTCTCTCTCTCTCTCTCTCTCTCTCTCTCTCTCTCTCTCTCTCTCTCTCTCTCTCTCTATATATATATATATATATATATATATATATATATATATATGCATACATATATATATTTATATATATACATACATACATACATACAGCATAATATATATATATATATATATATATATATATATATATATATATATATATATATATATATATATATATATATATATGTATAATACTTACATACATACATATAAATGCACTGTACTCAAGAGTCCCAATGAGCAGCAAAAATTGATCATTAATCTAGACGTAAATAATGAATATATGTTAATTACTCTTGGTTATTCTGGGAGTATGGAAGGTGCTATCTTTATGTATAAAAATATTTTTATATAAAAGTAAAACCAGCTCCCACATCCAATATAGCTAAATATCCAGATTACTACAAACCAAAACAAAATTACCACATTCCAGCTCCTTTTAATAATAAAGCTTACGTGCATGTGTAACCCCTCCCCAAAATCACGCGAACGAAAGGTATGAGTGATCATCAATTTATCATTCATTGTGTTAATATTTATTACCATTCGTACCTTCACTGTCGCACCGCCGTCTGCACCCCACCCGGAAGACCCCCCCCCCTAACTCCACCTCCCGTGTCCTCATCTTCGTTCCACATTACCTGCGGCTCATTAACTCCAGCTTCACCTGGATTCGCGTGGGCGCTGCAGTTGCCATGGTCACGCGAGGTTTCGTTTACGGTGCGTGGAGTCTCCTTTCGAATGTCTTTTGCGTCCTGAGTATTTTGATGAGGCTTTTCTTTTCTTTTATCAGATTAAGCTTTTCTTTCCTTGATGAGTGAAGATAGTTAACGAATGAAATTACGCATTAAATACGCGGTGGCACCACCACTAAAGACATATAAAGACTGGGTCATAACGACGACCCCACAGTTGTTGAAAGTGACACTCGTGAGGCACGACCTTTTCTTGGCATCAGTGATCGAAGTACAACAGAAGAAAGGAAAAAAATGAATAATTCTCAGAAACACAGTGTAAGTGGAATCTACAAGTTCTTGGTTACGAATTTCATTCTGTGAGTATATGAAAAGTGACACTTGTTATCGATGTTACAGGCGGTGCTGTATCGGAGTCTCCTGCTGGCGGCCGCGACGTGGGTGGTGGCAGTGGCACAGTTCGTCCCTGGCTTCCTGGTGGAGTCCGGCACTGACCTCCAGGAGTGGCCCAAGAACCTGTCTTCGCTTTTCCCCGAGAATACATCGCCTGAGGAGCAGCAGGTAAATTTTGTGGTCACACTTTCAGGGGAGAGAGTAACACCGAAGGATGAAAACCTGTAAAGAGTATATGTCCACATAACTACGTTTAGAAGAAATACTTTCCCCAGGACTACTATGCCAACGCCATCGCCTCGGTCTTCGGGTCCGGCACCATCGCGGCGCCTCTGCCAGATCACAACCCCGTGGAGGAGGTTCTGGACGGGCGCGTGGAGCCCAACGCCGTCGCCTCAGAGGAGATTCCCGGCCTCCAGGTCCTCCCCAACGGCACGGCTGTCACGCCCTCCCAGGGTCCACAAACTCCACCATCCACTGGTAACGCAATCTGTATCAAACATGTCGTCACTGTTGATATTGTGAACTTCCTCCATAGATGAAGTTTTGATTTACAGATGAATATTGTTAAGGAAACTGAATGAAGGGAAGAAGGGATCTTAGAAAGACAATATCAAATGGGCCGGTAAAAAGTAATGTGAATTCGCCTCCTTTTTTACTAAACTTCAGGGACTTCACAATCCACTCACATTTCATATTTTAGTGAGCTAGCACTTGCATTTGTTTAGATGAAATTAGACGACCTCGGAATATATTCTTCATAACGAAAACTCCCTTTCCCAAACAAACCGAGATAACAAAAAATAAAAATTAACGTTTCTTATAAAGCTCGATGACAGAATGATGACGGACAAATCGATTAAACAAACCAACAAACAAACAACAACAACAACAAAAAAGTCGAAAACCGCATAGTCTCGACCTCCAAACTTCCTCCACCTTGCCATATAATCTTTTAGGAAATAGCAAAGCTTTCCTGATCCTCGTCTCCGCTCGGCCGCAGGAACCGAAGGGGACAGGTGTGCCACGGTGCTGTTCTCTGTGGCCCGCGCGCATTACAAGCACAGGAAGGGAGGCACCCAGGGGACGCAGGTTCTCTTTGATAAGGTGAGTTTTTTCATATTTATTAGTGTTTTTTTCCTGTTGTTATCCACTTTTTGTCAGATTGTATATGTAATAAGAGGTATAAAAGATAGCAAGAAAAATTACACTACCATATAAAATCATAATTACAAATATTGTGGTGACAATAGTCATTGACGAAATGGGTGTAAAAAGGATTATTAACGTAAGCATTATGATGATGATGAAGGTTAGTGATGTTAGTGATGATGAAAAGGCTTGGTGATGAAAGTCGTTGATAGCAATAACAATAACAGCATTGATGATAACGTTAAACTTGGCAATGAAAATAGTTCTAATGATAGATAATGATAATGATGATAATGACATTGACAGTAATAATAAGAGCAAATGATAATGATGATAATGACAGTTATCATCATAAGAATGATAACGATGATAATGATAATAATGATAATAATAATAGTAATAATGATGATAATAACAATTACAACAACAACAAAACAACAATAATAGTAATAATTATAATAATAATAATAATGATCATAATAATGATAATGATGATAATGACAATAACAATAATGATATCAATGATAATGGTAAAGATAATTAAAATGATAATAGTGATAACGATGATGGTAATAATGTTGATAATAATGATAAAAATGTTAATGATGATAATAGTAACAAGGGTATTAACGATAATGGTAATAATGTTGATAATGACTACGGTAACAAAAATAATTATAACAATAATTTTAGTAATGATAATAATAATGATAATGATAAAAACAATGATAATGATAATAATGATAGTAATAATAATAATGATAATAATGATGATGTTAAAAAATAATGATAATGGTAGAGATAATGATAACGATACTACTACTACTACTAATAATAGTAAGGATAATAATAATAAAGACAATAGTAATAATGATAATGATGATAATCATAATAAAGATGATAGTAATAATAATAATAACAAAAATAACAGCAATAACAACAATAAAAATAATAATGGTAATGATAACAATATTAATAACAATAACACCAAGGGCAATAATGATAATAATGATAATAATCTTAAAAACAATAATGATAGTGGTAGTAGTAGTAGTAATAGTAATAATAGTAGTGATAATAGTAATAAAATGATTACCATCATAATAATAGTAATAACAACAATAGTAATAATTGTGATGGTGAGACTGATGACAATAATAATAATAATGATAATGATAATAATTATGATTATAACAACAACACTAGTAATAACAACAATACTATCAATGATAATGAAAATACCAATGATAATAAAAACAATAATAAAAATGATAATAAGATGACGATAATAGTAGTAATGAAAATAATGATAATAATAATAACAACAATAATGATAATAATAATAATAATAATAATAATAATAATAATAATAATAATAATAATAATAATGATAATGACAATAATAATAACAACAACAACAACAAGGATAATAATAATAATAATAATGATAATAATAATAATAATAATAACAATAATAATAATAATGATAATGATAACGATGGTAATAAGAGTAATGATAATAATGATTATGATAATATTGATAACAATAGTAATAATATCAATAATAATGATAATAATATTTAAATGATAATGATAATGATAATAATGTTCTTCACAATAATGATAATAATAACAATAATGATAATAATAACAATAATGATAATAATAACAATAATGATAGTAGTAACAATAATAAAATGATAATGGTAACAATAAGGATAGTAGTAACAATAATAAAAATAATGATAGTAATATAAATACTAATAGTATTAATGAAAATAAAAATGTTAATGGCAATGATGATAATGATAATAATAATACTAATAATAATAATAATAATAATAGTATTATTAATGATAACAATAATTATAATAATGATAATGATGATAATGAAAATAATGATGTCATTGATAGTAATGATAATAACAACAATGATAATGATAATAACAACAATAATAATAATGATGATGATAATGATAATAATAATAATAATGATGATAGTGATAATGATAACGATATTAATGGTAATTATAATCATGATACTGATTATAATAATAATGATGATAATAAGGATAATGATGATGATGATGATAATAATAACAATAATAATAATAATAATGATACTAATGATAATAATAGTAATGACGATGATAAAAAAATAATAATGATAATTTTAATAATGATAATGATAATAATAACGATAACCGTTCTAATAATAATGATTATTACTATAATGATAACAGCAGTAATAATAACATCAGGGCATGTGTGTGTGCAGTTATGTTTTCACCCACGAAAACCGCAACAAATATATATCCGATAACCCGATATACATAATTAATGGACGTGCTATAAGAGATAGGGAGAAAAATATGAGATTCTGATATAATGGGAATGCCGTAGAAAAGTAAGAAATGGGAGGAGAAAGATGCAAATAAGCAGAAGGAGGGAGAGAGGCATTAAAACTAATTATAATGGTAATAATGGTAGATATAGATAATTTAATAAGAATGGTAGATACCGTAACAAGAGTGGTGGCAATTGTTTTAATGATGATGATAATGACAGGAGAGATGTGGGTAATAACGATAGTAATGATAATGCATGATCAGAATGATGATAATAACAGTAAAAACATTCATATTAGTAGTTG
>NC_091560.1:26789844-26792344 GCF_042767895.1 Penaeus vannamei
CCCTTTCAACTCCAGCCACGCGGTCAATCGCCATTGTGAGTAAATACAAACACCTCTTTTTGAGATCGCGTCTGTAAAAATGGTCAAAAAAGGATCGCGGGAAAGAAAAGTTTTTGAAAAAGGACTCCGAGTTTGTGAGAACTGCGGTCGAGACTCGGGGCGCCTTTAGGCCTACTGAGGAAGCGGCTGCAGGTCGGCGGGGCTCCCAGAGTGTCCTACGGAGGCTCACTGACGATTAATTCTCAGGGTTTCGGTGTTGATGGGGGGCCAGATAGCCTCCTTGATTTAGGCTCAGCCCTTTGCGCCTCTCGCTCTGGGTTCTCTTTTTATTTTTCTTTATTTAGAGATACATGTATATAGACACACATATATCCACACACACACACACGCACACACACACACACACACACACACATAGATATAGATATGTGTATGTATATATATATTTATATATACATATATATTTACATATATATATATATATATATATATACACATATATGTATATATATATATATATATATATATATATATATATATATATATATATTTATATATATATGTATGTATGTATATGTATATGTCAACATAATATATAAATATCTACATATATATATACATGTATATGTGTGTGTGTGTGTATGCGTATGTGTGTGTGCCAGCACACGCGCACTCTGTGAACCCACGTAAATGCTTTGACAACACACTTAACGGAAATGATGATACACATTAACCCTCAGCAGGTGTCCAGTTGCTGCCGTCCGCCCTCCTCCACCCCCCCCCCCCCCGCGTCTCTCGCCACTTCGCATTTCCTTCTCTCCTTCTCTCCTGCCTCCTCTCTGGCTGTTTTTTCGTCTCTTCTACCTGCTGTTGTCTTCGCTCTCACTCTCGCCGACTGCCATTTCTATTTTTTTCCCCTAAAGTTTACCATCTACCATTCTTACTTCGAGCAGCTTAACCTACTTCCAAAGACAGAATGAATTTCTAATCAGTTTGTCCTAAACCGATGTTCCTGTGGGTCCGTGTGGAATTCATGTCGGACAAATTGCAACAGGAACGACGAAGGGAAGAACAAGAAAACACACGAATATGCTTTACTTGTTCTTCCCTTCGCTTTTCTTGTGGCTCCGTGTTCCCTTCACCCAGTGGCCTGCCATGTAACAAGCCAATGTCCTTTTTATTTATCATCTGCCGTCTCCCCGGGGCTTTCGTGAAACAATTATCTCTAGAAGATGTCTTTATAGCTCCTGATGAGAGATTTGTTGCGTTATGATACACTGTAATCCCTCCCCTCCTCCCCTACCCCTTCCCTTGCCCTTTCCTCCCTGCCCATCAGCCTCCCTTACCCATCCCAACCTCTCTCCCTAACCGCCATCATCTCCCTTCCCTTACCGTCTAATTTCATTCTCGTTTCACCCTCTTTCATCACCCTGTAATTCTTTTAATTATTTTCCCTGAACCCCTCAACCCTATGGACATCCAGTGTTATATTTCACCGGTTGTGACGCCCGTAACCCGAGTTCTCTCTTTGTCTAACGGCCCTCAGTCGGGTGTCGCGTTGTCTCTGAGTAAGGCACCTTCTCCCCTCCCTTGCCCTCTCTCTTCTTCAATCCCTTGCCCTCTTCCTTTTCCCCTCCCTTGCTCACTTCCTTCGCGAGACGTTCCTGTCCTTGACTTACAGATGGATGTCATCGTCTTTTTCTCTCGGATTTTTGAGCAGTTTCCGTCTTTTATTTCCTTACATTGACTACTTATCCATTTTCTATCGCACGAATTGATTCAATCACTTCTTTTCCTTTCCTTCCTGTAACAGTTGTTCAGACTTCTTTTCTTTCCTTTACTGTTAACAGTTCCTCTGAGTTTTCTTTTCTTTTCGTTCCTGTTAAGGTACTCTTCTTTTCTTTCCTTTCTTGTTAACAGTCACTCTGACTTTCCTTTTCTGTTAAGTCACTCTGACTTTCCTTTCCTGTTAACAGTCACTTTCTTTCCTTTCCTTTCCTATTAACAGTGGACCTTATGGCGTTTATCCTCTGACTTCTTTCCTTTTCCTTCTTATTAAGTTACTCTGACTTCTTTTTTTCTGTTAACAGTCACTCTGATGTTTCTTTCCTTTCCTGTTAACAATTACTGACTTCTTTTCTTTTGTTGACAGCTTCTCAGACTTCTTTTCTTTTTTCTCGTTAACAGTAACTGATTTCTTTTCTAGACTTTCTTAATAAGAGCTGCATTAGTGTCCTTCCCGCCCCTCTCCGGCCATCTCCCGCACACCGGCCGATAGACCCCCATAGAGCGACGTTGTTGCCTCGTTAAGTGGCTGTGATAACCCGCCCGCCGAAGGTCCCGCGACGCTAATGGGAGGCTGGTGTACTATGACGTCACTCTCGCATACGCTCCACTGAGATCCTTTTTATATCGTCACCCTTATATATATATATATATATATATATATATATATATATATATATATATATATATATATATATATATATATATGTATATA
>NC_091560.1:26812344-26817344 GCF_042767895.1 Penaeus vannamei
TTGAACAAAGTACTTTCCTCTTTTTGATTTTCGTCTATTTGAATTCGCGGACCACCAAGGTATGCGCTGCCGGAACGCGTATCACCGCGGATAAAGTGCAATAAACTCGTATGAAAATGGAAGTCGTAAATGTGAAGGTCTTGCAGCGGGCGAGACCCTCGCGCCGCGTCGATGGCCTGGATGTGGGACGGACTCGCGTGCGCCGACCTCTGTGTGTCTCTCCGCCTGTGTATAGATTATAGCACGGTTGCAATCTATACACATAGAAGCATAGCAGGAGAACATGTGATATCTCCTCCCCATCCACTCGAACTGGTGAAATCCGGAGCTCGATGGGACGTTCGAGAAGAAACATGTGCAGCCATCCGCGCCACAGAACGCTGAAGTCCCAGTGAAGTCAGGATCGTCGGCGTATCTGCCTCAGAAAAGCGGGTCCGAGTTGAAAACGATTCGTCTCCTGCAGATCTATCAACAAAAATGTCTAATATCAAGCTCACTGTCAGAAAAGTCGGTTTTGAACCCTTCAGCCTAAAAAGAATGACAATTCACGTTTTAAATTCGAATTTATTCTAATATTTTCTGTCAAATAAATAAAACCTTGGTATTTGGACAGCGAAAGAATCACGCCGATTCGCAGAGCAAGAGGAGGCAAGCAGATTGGTTTGCTTGTACTCGCCGCCGAAAGTTGTTTTGATATCAGACTTTAGGTGCAGTCTGAGGATAGCATATTGCAATAACAAGGCGACTGAGGCCCAACTGCACAGAAGCAACATCGCAAAATTCTAAAGTTGCTGAAATTATATTAAAAGCGAATATGTGTGTTTATCAACTATATTAGACAAACAAAGATTTACCCATATGAAATCATCTATACAAATAGCATACTATTTATATCAATGAACCTTTTGTTAAGACTGCTCATTCCATACATTATAAGCTGTTCATGCATCTGTTCTATTTCAAATAATTGTTTTACCAACTGATACAATGACTACTATCTTATCACTGCCATAACATGTACAAGGAACGTAACTGTCACACTAAAGGCCAATTACAAGGGCTACAGACTTCGCAACTTATAAGTAAGTCTCACCAAGCCAGCCACCGCCCTCTTCCCGTAAAGCCTTTCCTTCTGGACAATTCCCCCTCCTTCTTCTTTGGCATCTCTTCCTCCTTCCTCCTTGACAATTCCTCCTCCTCTTTGACAACTTCTCCTTCTTCCTCCTCCTCCTCCTTCGTCCTTGACAGCTCCTCTTCCTTCTTCCTCCTTGGCAGCTCCCCTTCCTCTTTCCTTCTTGACAACTCCCCCTCCTCCTTCTTCTCCAGATTTCCTTCCTCCTTCTCCTTCCTCCCGGGACAATTCCTCTCCCCCTCCTTCCTCCTCCTCTTGGACAACTTCTCCTTCTTCTTCCTCCTCCTCCTTCGTTGTCCTGACAGCTCCTCTTCCTTCTTCCTCCTTGGCAGCTCCCCTTCCTCTTTCCTCTGACAACTCCCCCTCCTCCTCTGATTGACAACTCCCCTCCTCCTCTGATTTCTCCTCCTTCCTCCTTGACAATTCCTCCCCCTCCTTCCTCCTTGACAATCCCTCCTTCTCTTTGACAACTCCTTCTTCTTCCTCCTCCTCCTTTGTCCTTGACAGCTCCTCCTCCTTCTTCCTCCTTGGCAGCTTCCTTCCTCTTTCCTTCTTGACAACTCCCCCTCCTCCTTCTTCTTTGATTTCTCCTCCTTCCTCCTTGACAATTCCTCACCCTCCTTCTTCCTCTCTGACAAATCCTTTTCCTCCTTAACAACTCTTCCTCCTTCTTCTTCCTTGACAACTCCCATTCCTCTTTGGCAACTCCTCCTCCTCCTTACTCACTGACAACTCCTCTTGCTCCTTCCTCCTTGACAACATCTCCAAATCTACAGAGACTACTACGTTGGTCGTAAGCAATCCATTGTTCAAAACGTTTACTTATTCTATAAATGTCCGATGTTAGAATTGATGTAAAACAGTCTAGTTGCAAGTTTTAGGGTCATGGACTTTTTAATGCCGCACCGCATTGATTTAAACGTTATAAATCAGTTATGGGTTAATAGGAGCCTGATTGTAAAGCATCGACTATATTCGAAATGTCATGCAGCTTGTATGGGATTATTTCGGATAGAGATATTGTTTCAGGTGGTACTTTTATTAGAATAGATAATCTATTTATTATGTCACGTACAGTACAGCATGTCCTGCCTGGACCATATTTTGCCTTTGACACTGATCAAAACTTTCAGAAGAGCGAGTTATTTTAACACAGAATATACTACGTATCTCAAGTGCGCAAAAACGGGCACGTCTGTCCTTCTACGTTTTCTTTTGTCGTTCAGTACATTCCGTGATGAACATGCAAGAGAGAGAGAAAGTAAGGGAGAGAGAGAGATAGAGAGGGAAGACAAGAGATTTAAGGTATAGATTATTGTTGATCATCGATGCAGAGTCAATCTAATTCTCAAAGTTCTTCAAAGAGCCTTCCCTCCCCGGTCTTGATCCTGCCACACTATAGAACAAGGGACAGCCAGGGAGGCAAAAGGCCCGTATATCCGAATTCACTTGTTGTCCCTTCGGAATGCTGAACGGCCCTTGTCACTACTTATCGGGGAGAGCTCGAGGGCGTGGGTATCTAGGGCTGGTGCGCAAACTGGTGGGCGTGAGCACCCATGCATCACCATTACCGACCTGGAGTGAAGCAGGGCGAGGAGGACATATCAGTGCGGGCTGGAGGTGCTGGACGGCGGCAGGGGGTGCGAGTACACCAAAGCCGAAGATTTGCAAATCGGTTTTAAGTAATGAGGCCCTGAACGCGGAGCAATTGCGAGGGGCGTGTCCACGGAAGTTGAGGAACGCGGACAGCAACGATACTTGAACTGGAGTTAATAACTTGGCCTCCTGCTTTGCTGTCTTTACTCCCGTAGTCTTACTACAACTACGAAAATTTATGGCTACAGGCGTGGGGCATTTAGGGCTTTATTTTAAAAGCAAGGCTCTTATTCGTATTCACTTTTCACACTCGGACGAGATTTGATCACAGATGACGTGGTGCATATACCATATGGTTCTCATGTACTACACGTGTTTCGCAAGTAACGAGCTCAACACCTGTTCTTTCCCCCCCGTGTTTTGCTTGAAGATCAAAAGAGTGCTACACCTTGACTTGTTCTGCGGTAGCATTTACTCAGCCGTGTACTGCAAAAGAGCCTTAACACGGGTATCCTTAGTACTAAAAACCAACGCGTCTCCTTGCACAGTAGTATGAACACGCATACGAGATTTACGCTGAATTCTGTCTGGGTAAACAGAGTACAGGGCACCAGGATACATAATCACCGGTTTAAAAAGACATATCCATGTATCCATTCAGAAGGATATTCGTAATGGTTTATATATAGTATCCACGGCTTTCTATCACACATTTCTGACGTCAGTGATGATATTGGTCCCTTTGGCGGCTGTCTTGCGAGGTCATCATCGTCTTTGGGTCGAGAGGTCAGCCAGATGGGGGGGAGGGGGAGGGGGGTTAGGTATAGGGTGAAGAGGGGTCCCTTCAAAGATCGGCGTTAATCATCAACACTTTCTTGTTCTCATTTCCATACCCTCCTCCTCTCTCCCTCCTTCCCGACCCTGTGTCTTATGGGGTTCCTTCTGTCGCCTCCCATGTCGTTGGTCTTAATGTTTCTCTTGTTTCTTGTTCTTCGTCTCTTGTTTTCTTTTGTCTTCTTCTATAGTGTGTTCTTGACTTTTTATTTCTCTCTCTTCATGAACCCTTTCTTCTTTCTTTCTGTTTTTCTCTTTTCAATGCTTTCCTTTCCTCTCCTCATCCTTTAGTATCATCCCTTTCCTTTTTCCCCCATCTCCCTTTATCCTCCTACTTTCAATCCTTCCCTTCTCCCCCACCCCCCCAATAACCCACCTCATCCCTTCCTTACCCGCACAACCCCCCCTCCCTTATCATCTTCCCCTCTCTCCCTTCCCTCTCATATCACCCCTCTCCCCATCCCTCCCTTATCCCCCTCTCCTCCTCCCTCCCATACCACGCTCTCCCCCTTCCTCCCATATACCCCTCTCCCCCTCCCTTCCATATCCCCCTCTCATTCCTCTCTCCATAGCCAGCCCCCTCTCCCTCTCTCCCTCCCTCCCATATCCCCATCTCCCTCTCCCCCTCCCTCCCATAGCTCCTTCTCCCACCCCGTCCCTTATCACCCTCCCCCCTCCCTCCCATATCCCCCTCCCCGCTCCTTCCCATAACCCCTTCTCTCCCCCTCCCCTTCCCTCCTATATCCCCCTCTCCCCCTCCCTCCCTCGCATATCCCTCTCTCCCCGTCCCTCCCTTATCCTCCTCTCCCCTCCTTCCCATATCCCCCTACCCCCCCTTCCTCCCTTATGCCCCTCTCCCCCTCCGTCCCTCGCATATCCCCCTCTCCCCGTCCCTCCCTTATCCCCCTCTCCCCCTCCCTCCCATATCCCCCTCTCCTCTCCCACCCTTATCCTCCTCTCCTTCTCCCTCCCTTATCCCCCTCTCCCCTCCCTCCCCTCCCCCTCCTTAGGAAATCGGCTAGTATTTGAGGTCCGTCATTATGTGATATATTTGTTTGCGTTCGAGCGTGTGCGTGGGACGATCGCTCACAGAACTGTAATCCTCACGTGATCATATTTTGACAGTGATGAATGACACGCGTCGGTGTCTTGAACTTATTCATGAAGGAAGGCTTTAAGGGGTACTGTTTGCGTTGGTTTTTGGGATGATCCGCACAGAAGATAAACAAAGATTAGTAAGGAAAGCAAGAGAGAGACGAATGAAAGCAGCCATGGTGAGAATAGCGAGGGTGTGAGCGGTTCCTGATGATGGTGTGACTGCTTGTCAGCGATGGCGTAACTAGTTCATTGTCATTTTACATGTAAATAATGGATTTAAGTATCGTACTAACACAACCACATATCGTCTCTGTAAATGCGTTTTATGAGCATTATGTGA
>NC_091560.1:26849844-26852344 GCF_042767895.1 Penaeus vannamei
TGATGAGGATAATAATGATAGTAATGATGATGATGATGATGATTATGATGGTGATGATTATGATGATAATAATTATAATTATAATAATGATGATAATGATAGTAATGATTATAATGATAATAATATTAATTATTAAAATAAGAATAAAAATATTAGAATTAATAATAATGATGAAAAAAATTAAAACAATAATAATGATAATAAGGATAATGAAAAAGAATTCAAACAATGATAATGATGATAATGGTAATGATTGTTATTATTACTAATATTATTACTATCATTATCATTATAATTATTGTGACTGATATTAACATTCTCATTATGATCATTTTCACATTACTGTTATTCCTATTGCTTTTACTATAATTATTGTTACCATGATTTTATTGTCATCCTTATCATCATCATCATTATTATCATCATTATTATCACTATCCTGATTATTATTGTTTTTATCATAATCACTGTTATTATTATTTCATTATCATCATTATTATAGTTATCATCATCATTATCCTTACCATCCTTATTATTATCGTCATTATTATTGTTATTATTATCATTGTTGTCATTATTAATAATGTCATCATTATCATAATTTTCATTATCATTATTATCATCATTATCATTATTATTATTAAAGATATCATTATTATTATTAAAATATATTATTATCATCATTACATTGCCATTATTATTGTTATCATTACTACTGTTATTATCACCATCATTATCATCATTTTTATCGTTATTACTATCATCATCACTGTTATTATTATCATTATTATTAGCATTAGCATAATTATTATTGTTAATATCATTATTATTATCGTTATTATGATTATTACCTGGCATGTACCTGATATGTTGCGTAACTCTCAAGAACTGTATGTTTCAATTAATGCACAATATCATGAGCCATATTCTAAGCAACTAACACCAGACTGCACGCTAGATCAGTGTTGTCCAAACTGGGGGCCGCAACATAGATCATAAGGGTACGTGAACAAACAAGGAACCCGCACACACATACACAAATACACACATTATATGAATCATCTTTTTTATTCGTGTATTAAATTCGAATTAATTGACCAACACTCCTGCAATGCAGTCTTTTCATAATTAGTATATTATTTGCCTCATCCTAAATAAAGCAGTTTATTTAGCCATGGTGGACGGAGGGGGGGGGGCGACGTGACAGTACAAGAAGGTAACAAAGGGTACAATAGGCGAAAATGTCTGGACAACACTGCGCTAGATTATACCAGGCGTGAACTAGATTTCAAGATCTTTCATGCAATCTTGAAAGGCCTTGCCATCAGACATGGGCCCTCAGTGTGAATGAAAGACACAAGACCATAGTATAGAGACCAATCAGCTTTTCTTAGCTATACTAGGGGAGTGTGGCTTCTATAACGGACTCGATGGTACAGTAATAAGCCCTGGTCGTTATTTGTATTACCTGTAATAAGTTCCCGACTCGCGACCAGTCCTCTATTGTAAACACCAAGGCTGATAAACCTGTGGGTGAGGCAAGCTCTCCTCCTCAGTAGGTTCCAAGGCGCAAGGTTTTTTTTGTCCCCCTGGTGGTGGCCATTTTTGTTGTGATTATTATTGTGTTCATTTTGGTGATTATTATTCCTACTTTCATTATTGAAATTATATCATAATTGTTATTTTGTTATTTTTTATTCTTCTCATTTGTGGTTATAATGAAAAAAATGATAATGATAATGATTGATGATGATGATGATGATGATGATGATGATGATGAAGATGATGATGATAATAGCGGTGATGGTGATGATGATGAATGGTAATTATCTTAATGAAATGGGAATAATGATAATGATGATAATAGCAATGATTATTAATTAATATTATATCCATTATCATTGTCATCATCATCACCATTATCATTGTTATTATCATTATTATTATCATTATTACTATCGTCCTCGTTATTAATATCATTGTCATCACTATCATTATTATCATTATTATTGATATTCGTACTCATTTACTACTACTATTATCATTATTGTCACCATCAGTACATTAATTTTCGCCGCTATTGTTTCCCTCGCCATCATTACCACCACCGTCACCACCATCACCAACACCACGATCATCATCATAAACATCATCATCACACTCATTCTGATCATTACCCTCATCGCCATCTCCAAACGGCCACCACCGTCATTACTATCATTATTGCCATATCCACTGCAATTTCCCTTTACATTAAGCCCACCAACACATGGATTCAGACGGAAGCCGCGGTCACACGAGTCCTTGGTATGGAGGGATCCCGAGATATGGGGGGATTTTGCCCCGCCCCAGCTGTCCGTCAGAGATGATTCCTTCCATATCGAGGGACGAGGGAAGGACCAGCGTGTCGGTCTTTGTCCCCCAATATTCGCTAGTCAAAATAAAAAAGCTTTGAAATAACAATTAACAATCACTTTCCTGATTACATAAATGGTGTTTT
>NC_091560.1:26857344-26862344 GCF_042767895.1 Penaeus vannamei
CTCTTGTGTTCCTCCCTACCCCTTCCGCGCCCTTGTTCCTTCACATCCCTCTTGTGTTCATCCCTACCCCTTCCCCGCCCTTGTTCCTTCACATCCCTCTTGTGTTCATCCCTACCCCTTCCCCGCCCTTGTTCCTTCACATCCCTCTTGTGTTCATCCCTACCCCTTGCGCGCCCTTGTTCCTTCACATCCCTCTTGTGTTCCTCCCTACCCCTTCCCCGCCCTTGTTCCTTCACGTGCCTCTTGTGTTGATCCCTACCCCTTCCACGCCCTTGTTCCTTCACATTCCTCTTGTGTTCATCCCTACCCCTTCCACGCTCTTGTTCCTTCACATCCCTCTTGTGTTCATCCCTACCCCTTCCACGCCCTTGTTCCTTCACATCCCTCTTGTGCTCCTCCCTACCCTTTCCACGCCCTTGTTCCTTCACATCCCTCTTGTGTTCATCCCTACGCCTTCCCCGCCCTTGTTCCTTCACATCCCTCTTGTGTTCATCCCTACCCTTTCCACGCCCTTGTTCCTTCACATCCCTCTTGTGTTCATCCCTACCCTTTCCACGCCCTTGTTCCTTCACATCCCTCTTGTGTTCATCCCTACCCCTTCCACGCCCTTGTTCCTTCACATCCCTCTTGTGTTCATCCCTACCCCTTCCACGCCCTTGTTCCTTCACATCCCTCTTGTGTTCATCCCTACCCCTTCCACGCCCTTGTTCCTTCACATCCCTCTTGTGTTCATCCCTCCCCCTTCCACGCCCTTGTTCCTTCACATCCCTCTTGTGTTCATCCCTACCCCTTCCACGCCCTTGTTCCTTCACATCCCTCTTGTGTTCATCCCTACCCCTTCCACGCCCTTGTTCCTTCACATCCCTCTTGTGTTCATCCCTACCCCTTCCCCGCCCTTGTTCCTTCACATCCCTCTTGTGTTCATCCCTACCCCTTCCACGCCCTTGTTCCTTCACATCCCTCTTGTGTTCATCCCTACCCCTTCCCCGCCCTTGTTCCTTCACATCCCTCTTGTGTCCATCCCTACCCCTTCCACGCCCTTGTTCCTTCCCATCCCTCTTGTGTTCCTCCCTACCCTTTCCACGCCCTTGTTCCTTCACATCCCTCTTGTGTTCATCCCTACGCCTTCCCCGCCCTTGTTCCTTCACATCCCTCTTGTGTTCCTCCCTACCCTTTCCACGCCCTTGTTCCTTCACATCCCTCTTGTGTTCATCCCTACGCCTTCCCCGCCCTTGTTCCTTCACATCCCTCTTGTGTCCATCCCTACCCCTTCCACGCCCTTGTTCCTTCACATCCCTCTTGTGTTCATTCCTACTCCTTCCCCGCCCTTGTTCCTTCACATCCCTCTTGTGTTCATCCGTACCCCTTCCACGTCCCTTGTTCCTTCACATCCCTTTTGTGTTCATTCCTACCCCTTCCCCGCCCTTCTTCCTTCACATCCCTCTTGTGTTCATCCGTACCCCTTCCACGCCCCTTGTTCCTTCACATCCCTCTTGTGTACATTCCTACCCCGTGCCCGCCCTTGTTCCTTCACATCCCTCTTGTGCTCCTCCCTACCCCTTCCACGCCCCTTGTTCCTTCCCATCCCTCTTGTGTTCCTCCCTACCCCTTCCACGCCCTTGTTCCTTCACATCCCTCTTGTGTTCATCCCTACCCCTTCCCCGCCCTTGTTCCTTCACATCCCTCTTGTGTTCATCCGTACCCCTTCCACGCCCTTGTTCCTTCACATCCCTCTTGTGTTCCTCCGTACCCCTTCCACGCCCCTTGTTCCTTCACATCCCTCTTGTGTTCATCCCTACCCCTTCCACGTCCTTGTTCCTTCACATCCCTCTTGTGTTCATCCCTACCCCTTCCACGCCCTTGTTCCTTCACATCCCTCTTGTGTTCATCCCTACCCCTTCCACGCCCTTGTTCCTTCACATCCCTCTTGTGTTCATCCCTACCCCTTCCCCGCCCTTGTTCCTTCACATCCCTCTTGTGTTCATTCCTACCCCTTCCCCGCCCTTGTTCCTTCACATCCCTCTTGTGTTCATCCCTACCCCTACCCCGCCCTTGTTCCTTCACATCCCTCTTGTGTTCATCCCTACCCTTTCCACGCCCTTGTTCCTTTACATCCCTCTTGTGTTCATCCCTACCCCTTCCCACGCCCTTGTTCCTTCACATCCCTCTTGTGTTCCTCCCTACCCCTTCCGCGCCCTTGTTCCTTCACATCCCTCTTGTGTTCATTCCTACCCCTTCCCCGCCCTTGTTCCTTCACATCCCTCTTGTGTTCATCCCTACCCCTTCCACCCCCTTCTTCCTTCACATCCCTCTTGTGTACATCCCTACTCCTTCCCCGCCCTTGTTCCTTCACATCCCTCTTGTGTTCCTCCCTACCCTTTCCACGCCCTTGTTCCTTCACATCCCTCTTGTGTTCATCCCTACCCCTTCCACGTCCTTGTTCCTTCACATCCCTCTTGTGTTCATCCCTACCCCTTCCACGCCCTTGTTCCTTCCCATCCCTCTTGTGTTCCTCCCTACCCCTTCCACGCCCTTGTTCCTTCACATCTCTCTTGTGCTCCTCCCTACCCCTTCCACGCCCTTGTTCCTTCACATCCCTCTTGTGTTCATCCCTACCCCTTCCACGCCCTTGTTCCTTCACTTCTCTCTTATGTTCATCCCTCCCCCTTTCACGCCCTTGTTCCTTCACATCCCTCTTGTGTTCATCCCTACCCCTTCCCCGCCCTTGTTCCTTCACATCCCTCTTGTGTTCATCCCTACCCTTTCCACGCCCTTGTTCCTTCACATCCCTCTTCTGTTCATCCCTACCCCTTCCCCGCCCTTGTTCCTTCACATCCCTCTTGTGTTCATCCCTACCCTTTCCACGCCCTTGTTCCTTCACATCCCTCTTCTGTTCATCCCTACCCCTTCCACGCCCTTGTTCCTTCACATCCCTCTTGTGTTCCTCCCTACCCCTTCCACGCCCTTGTTCCTTCACATCCATCTTGTGTTCATCCCTACCCCTTCCACGCCCTTGTTCCTTCACATCCCTCTTGTGTTCCTCCCTACCCCTTCCACGCCCTTGTTCCTTCACATCCCTCTTGTGTTCATCCCTACCCCTTCCACACCCTTGTTCCTTCACATCCCTCTTGTGTTCCTCCCTACCCCTTCCACGCCCTTGTTCCTTCACATCCCTCTTGTGTTCATCCCTACCCCTTCCACGCCCTTGTTCCTTCACATCCCTCTTGTGTTCATCCCTACCCCTTCCACGCCCTTGTTCCTTCACATCCCTCTTGTGTTCATCCCTACCCCTTCCACGCCCTTGTTCCTTCACATCCCTCTTGTGTTCCTCCCTACCCCTTCCGCGCCCTTGTTCCTTCACATCCCTCTTGTGTTCATTCCTTCCCCTTCCACGCCCTTGTTCCTTCACATCCCTCTTGTGTTCATCCCTACCCCTTCCACGCCCTTGTTCCTTCACATCCCTCTTGTGTTCATCCCTACCCCTTCCACGCCCTTGTTCCTTCACATCCCTCTTGTGTTCATCCCTACCCCTTCCACGCCCTTGTTCCTTCACATTCCTCTTGTGTTCTTCCCTACCCCTTCCCCGCCCTTGTTCCTTCACATCCCTCTTGTGTTCATCCCTACCCCTTCCACGCCCTTGTTCCTTCACATCCCTCTTGTGTTCCTCCCTACCCCTTCCCCGCCCTTGTTCCTTCACATCCCTCTTGTGTTCATCCCTACCCCTTCCCCGCCCTTGTTCCTTCACATCCCTCTTGTGTTCATCCCTACCCCTTCCACGCCCTTGTTCCTTCACATCCCTCTTCTGTTCCTCCCTACCCCTTCCCCGCCCTTGTTCCTTCACATCCCTCTTGTGTTCATCCCTACTCCTTCCACGCCCTTGTTCCTTCACATGCCTCTTGTGTTCATCCCTACCCCTTCCCCGCCCTTGTTCCTTCACATTCCTCTTGTGTTCCTCCCTACCCCTTCCCCGCCCTTGTTCCTTCACATCCCTCTTGTGTTCATCCCTACCCCTTCCACGCCCTTGTTCCTTCACATTCCTCTTGTGTTCCTCCCTACCCCTTCCCCGCCCTTGTTCCTTCACATCCCTCTTGTGTTCATCCCTACCCCTTCCACGCCCTTGTTCCTTCACATCCCTCTTGTGTTCATCCCTACCCCTTCCACGCCCTTGTTCCTTCACATCCCTCTTGTGTTCATCCCTCCCCCTTCCACGCAGTTGTTCCTTCACATCCCTCTTGTGTTCATCCCTCTCACTTCCACGCCCTTGTTCCTTCACATCCCTGTTGTGTTCATCCCTCCCCCTTCCACGCAGTTGTTCCTTCACATCCCTCTTGTGTTCATCCCTACCCCTTCCACGCCCTTATTCCTTCACATCCCTCTTGTGTTCATCCCTACCCCTTCCACGCAGTTGTTCCTTCACATCCCTCTTGTGTTCATCCCTACCCCTTCCGCGCCCTTGTTCCTTCACATCCCTCTTGTGTTCCTCCCTACCCCCTCCACGCCCTTGTTCCTTCACATCCATCTTGTGTTCATCCCTACCCCTTCCACGCCCTTGTTCCTTCACATCCCTCTTGTGTTTATCCCTACCCCTTCCACGCCCTTGTTCCTTCACATCCATCTTGTGTTCATCCCTACCCCTTCCGCGCCCTTGTTCCTTCACATCCCTCTTGTGTTCATCCATACCCCTTCCACGCCCTTGTTCCTTCACATTCCTCTTGTGTTCATCCCTACCCCTTCCACGCCCTTGTTCCTTCACATCCCTCTTGTGTTCATCCCTACCCCTTCCACGCCCTTGTTCCTTCACTTCTCTCTTGTGTTCCTCCCTACCCCTTCCCCGCCCTTGTTCCTTCACATCTCTCTTGTGTTCATCCCTACCCCTTCCACGCCCTTGTTCCTTCACATCTCTCTTGTGTTCATCCCTACCCCTTCCACACCCTTGTTCCTTCACATCCCTCTTGTGTTCATCCCTACCCCTTCCACGCCCTTGTTCCTTCACATCCCTC
>NC_091560.1:26884844-26887344 GCF_042767895.1 Penaeus vannamei
TATATATAAGTAGACATGATGATTAAGACTAAAAATGAGAGCAAGTGACTGGCAGGTAGAGGAGAGGAGAACGGAAGGAGAGGAAGTAAGAAAATTGAAGAGGACGGAAGGGAAGAGAGAGAGAACAAACGAGAGGGAAAAATAAGGAAACGAGAGAGTAATAACAAAAGAAAAAAAATAGGAAAGGAAAGGGAAGCAGAGAAAGGCAATGGAGGAAGAAGAGAAAAGAAGAGAGGGAAGGGGATAAGAAGAGAAAGGAAAAACAGAGAGGAAAGAGCAGAAGAATAAAAAGAAAGAAGAGATAGGAAAACAACAACAACAACAAAATAAATAAACCCCATCGCACCTTGTCAGACCACAACGCGAATAACGCAGAAATCAAATCTCACATAAAATCACCATGTATGACGCAACGCTCCCATGATGACGTCACGAGCACCAGATCCTGTTCACTATAGAGAACGAAGAAGACAGACCCATCCTCCTACAGGACGGGCAGGCGCGGAACGTGGGCGGAACGTGGGCGGGCGTGGGTGGGTCAGGTGTCAGGATCAAGTCAGTCGAGGATGGAGAAGGTGGGCGGGTGGGCGAGTGGGTGGGCCTGGGGACTATGGGGTTCAAAGGGGTTGGTTAGGGTGTCTTGGGTTCTCTCAAGACATACTCATTGACCTTGACCTATGGGAATGGGGGGGGTGAGTGGGGGGTATGAGAGTGTGTGTGTGTGGGGGGGGGGGTTATGGGAGTGGGGGGTTATGGGAGTGGGGGCTATGGGAATGGGGGGGGGTAGTATTGGAGTAGGGGGGCTATGGGAATGGGGGAGTGGCTATGGGAATGGTGGAGGGGCTATGAGAATGGGGGGGGATGGGAACTGGAAGGGGGGGGGGAGAGGGAGAGAGAGTATCAGATAGAATGACTCATCTCTTGATTTTCCTTTTTTTTTCATGATCTCAAATACGCATTTCCGTAGAAGTGTTTTTTTGTTTTGTTTATGGAAGTGATTGACTGAAATAATCTTCTGAACGTACGTATGTTTGATAATCTCTTTATTTCAGTTTTTTTTCTTAATCTCTCCCTCTGTCTCTCCTTCTCTCCCCCCCCCCTCTCTCTCTCCCTCCCTCCTCCCCCCTCTCTCTCTCTTCCCCCTACTTCTCTCTCTCTCTCTCTCTCCCTCTCCCTCTCCCTTTCTCTCACTACTCCCCCCCAATTCTCTCTCTCTCTCTCTTTCACTTCCACCCAATTTCCGCGCCCCCTCTCTCAAGTTCTTTCTCTCTCCCTTTCTTTCTGTCACTCTCTCTCTCTCTCTCACTTTCTGTCTGTCTCTCTCTCTCTCTCTCTCTCTCTCTCTCTCTCTCACTTTCTATGCTCCTTCTCTCTCTCTTTCTTTCTCTCTCTCTCTCTTTCTTTCTCTTTCTCCCTCTTTCCTTCCCTCCCTCTTTCTTCCACCCCCAACTCTCCTTCTCTTTCCCTCTTCCTTTTTCGTCCTCAAGGTCACGAAAAACGAAATCTGATGTATTTATTTTGTTAAGGGCATTAAAAAAGAGCTGATATTCATGTATTTTCATTTTATTTTTTTTTCTATAACATATGTAAACACACACACACACACACACACACACTTTCTCTCTCTCCCTCTCTCTCTCTAGATGGACTGACACAAATACCGAAAACGAACGAAGAAAAAGGCAAAAAGACAGTTAAGTAACGTCTGCAGAACTTGTATCCCCCAACCATCTATGTGCATACTTCAAGAGGGATACAAAGCTAGCGACACATGGGGACAAGTACCCTTGGGCGTCTCAAGTGCTGAAAATAGCCGTAATTAAACAAGACTAAAGGAACCCTAAAATTAAGACTATATACATGCACGGTGTGAGAATGAAGAAATTCTTACACGTATAACTACTACCAGAGCGGCAGGAGAAATCCTCAGAATAAGCAGAGCCTATGGCACAGGACACTACTAATGTCTTATTCGATGTCCCGAGGGAAATTGACACCACTGAGATTATGGAATACAATGAAAAGATTATATACGCTAAATGTATTCAGTTTAATGATAGGATGACACAGCGACTCATCATCACATATGAAATAAAAAAAAATCCTACAAACCATCAAAATTGTTGAGGGCATGGCACCTTTCAGGCGTGCTGTCTTCAAATCACTCACTCCACTTTGGGGGCACGGGGCACGCGCTTGTCCCCGCGACCAGCCGTGGTGCCGGTACTGCGCGGCCGCTCACATGAGCAGGGAATGCGCCGAAAAAATCGCACAGAGTAATCACCTCCCAAGGAATTGTGTCAATTGCAGACTTGAATGCAAACTCTCCATTATGTGCATATAATAAAGAAAAGAAAAAAAATGCCAAAAAAGCAACAGGCTGTTCTGCCCTCCCGACGCCCCATCCCATTTCCTCGCCACAACGATGAGGCAGAATTCCCCAATCTTGGGAGGATAAATGTGGCAAGTGTGGTGAACGAAAACGGTCGGTCTCTCCAGC
>NC_091560.1:26904844-26912344 GCF_042767895.1 Penaeus vannamei
ACACACACACACACACACATACATATACACAAATACATATACAACTTCATTCATTAATATATATGCATACATATGTACATACATGTACATGTACAGACATACATACAAGCATGCACACACACGCACACACAATCACCACACACACACACACACACACACACACACACACATATTTATTAACACATTCTAGATATTTTGTAAAGAAAACGTAGAAATTTGTTCACAGGAGTTGAGGTGACGCGACAGAACAGGTAGACTAACGTAAGCATTAGGCCTACCTGGCTATTAACGCTGGTTACGCATCATGGTATCAACTAACAGAATCCATTCCGCAGTTGTAAGTAGACCCGGTCAGAGCGCTCTGCTCGACTCGATCAAGGAGGACCTGCCTGAACACAAATGATTTAGCTTCTTCGTCTCTATTCGTTTTTTTTTTGTTTTTTTTTTTACCTTTAATATGTCTGGACTGGCTCTTTTTTGTCGATATTCATTAAGCAATCATAGTTTCAGGAACTCTTAGAATTTATGTATGGAACTGATGGCAAAAACAGTATTGGCTTCACTATACAACAATTTCCATACAGCGAAAACACCAATAAAACATTTGTTACTCTTTGATAATCTTTTCTACGGCAGATTCATCCATACGCCAAATTACTCTTTTCTTCTATGAACTCGAATCTCTCATCAGGAAAAGAAACGTATTTTACATATAAAAAGTGAGTGCTTATGTATATAAAAAGTAAATCCTTTTAAATCACGGAGAAGAAATTACGATGTTGGCAAGGCGAGCTTTAGAAATGATCTGACACGAAGAAAACCCGTCCATTGGATACACATACCACATATCATCAGCTGTGTAAAGCAACATAGCTTTATCTCCCCTACTGCAAATGCCCCAGATTACTTTCCTTCAAAACGAAACATTCTTGAAATGTATCTCCCTCATAATGCAGATTTTATTATCCTTATCTCTTGCCGGTTCCGAGAGCAGCTACTCAGACTGCCTACTTGCACAGCGCTTTGTTTGCCCGCCGGTTCTCTAATGTCAACAGCAGGTAAGCCTGATTGCGCAGATGGCTTGCATCTCTCACCGACATTTTCCAGAGCACTTGTAGTTGGTGAGGACTCTTTCTGTTTTAGCATATATATGGCGTGTGTGTGTGTGCGTGTGCGTGTGTGTGTGTGCGTGTGTGTGTGTGTGTGTGTGTGTGTGTGTGTGTGTGTGTGTGTGTGTGTGTGTGTGTGTGTGTGTGTGTGTGTGTGTGTGTGTGTGTAGACTAATAAATATGTTTTTGTGAGTTTATTTTAATTAACACATACAGTACATCAAATCATATTGAAATCTGAAGATGCATTTATTGTCTCGAAACCCCCGGCTCTTCCTATCACCCTGTCTCTCTTTCCACCTTTTCGTTTATTCCATCCACGTGCCGTCCTCTTCCCTTCTCTTCCCCTTAATCTCTCCCCCTCAGCCCTCTCCCCCTCCCCCCACTCACCCCTTCACCCTCCTCTCCCCCTCCATCTTACCCCTTCCCTCTTCACCCCCCCCCACCTCCGGCTTTCCTTCATCACCCCTTTCACAACTTCACCCCTTCAACACCAACACACACATCTCACCCCCTTACCTTCTCCTCTCCGTTACCCCCTTATCCCCACCGTCTTTCCTTCACCACCTGCCTCCCACTCCCGTCTGTCCTTCACCCCCGTCTCCTCTTCCTGCCTTTCTCGTCTATCCTTCACCCTACTCTCCCCCCCCCCCCTGTCTATCATTCACTCCCCCTCTCCCCTTCCCCCTCCCTTCTATCCTTCACCCCCTCTCCCTATCCCATCTATCCTTCACCCTCCTCTCCCCCTCCCCCTCCCATCTATCCTTCACCCCCCTCTCCCCTCTCCCCCTCCCGTCTATCCTTCACCACCCCTCTCACCCTACCCCCATCCCCCTCACCCCCGCCCGTCCTTCCTTCGTCGCCCGCTGACCCGTTGCCTTTCGTCTTATTTTTTCGAGTCTGTACGGAACGAGGAGGCCATGTTCAGCCTTCATCTCGTCTCCCGAACCCCTGCCTTGCACAGCTGCCGGTGGGGAGGAGGGGGGAGGGAGAGCGTGGGTGGAGAAGGGAAGGGGGAAGGCGGGAAAGGGAGAGGGAGGATGGGAAAGGGAGGGGGAGGGTGGAGAGGGGAGAGGGAAACAGGAAAAGGGAGAGGAAGGGTGGAAAAGGGAGGGGGAAGGTGAGGAAAGGAGAAGGAGGGTGGGAAAGGGAGGGGGATGGTGGGAAGGGGAGGGGGAAGAAGGGAAAGGGCGAGAAAGGGTGGAGAGGATAGAGGGAGGAGGTAGAGGGGAGAGGGAGGGTGAAAAAAGAGGCAGGGAGGAGAGGTGAGGGTGAGGATGGAAAAGGGAGAGGGAGGGTGGAAAAGGGAGGGGGAAGCTGAGGAAGGGAGAGGGAAGAAGGAAAAGGGAGAGGGAGGGTGAAAAAAGAGGGAGGGAGGAGAGGTAAGGGTGAGGAAGAAAAAGGGAGAGGGAGGGTGGAGAGCGGGCGAGGGAGAGAGAAGAAAGGATGTAGAAGGGGTGAGGGGAAGATGTGAACGAGGGTGGAGGGGGATGAGAGAGAGAGAGAGAGAGAGAGAGAGAGAGAGAGAGAGAGAGAGAGAGAGAGAGAGAGAGAGAGAGAGAGAGAGAGAGAGAGAGAGAGAGAGAGAGAGAGAGAGAGAGAGAGAGAGAGAGGAAAGGGTGAAGGGTAAAGAGAGAGGGAGAGGATGGAGGGAGAAGAGAGGGTGATGGGAGAAGAGGTTGGGTGGAAAGGGGATGAGGGAAAAGATAAAGAGGGGATGAAGAGGAGGTGAAGAAGAGGAGGTTAAGGTGAATAGGGGGAACAAGGATCAGGGGAGTTTGAGAGAGAGAAAATGACAGAAGAATAAGATGGAAAAAAAATGTAAGGGAATGTGAAAAGGGTTAAAAGGAACCGAAAAAAGAATGTACTGAGGACAGGTGATGGGGAAGAGGGAGGAGGCGAAGGGAGAGGTAAGGAGGTGAAGCGAGATTGTGAATGAGGCTGTGGCGGAGGCGAGAGAGACAGGTGGCGTGAGGTAGCAAAGGAAAAAATGGAAGTGGAGGTTGTCAGGGATAAACATTGGTGCTAGGGATACCCATTATCATACTTGGTTGGGGCACTGGGCATGCAAATAAAGACGTGCAATCAAATGCATTTCATATTGACAGGTCTCTTGGTCTCACGACCGAGGAATGCATACGTTTGATTTTACAATCGCTGTGTGAACTTTTTTTCATTTTCCTTTGTTTTTTTTTATACAGTGATCGTGTTACCTACTCCGACGAGCTCTTTACCCTCTCGCTTTTTCTTGTTACGCCCTCGAACCTCTCACATGTTTGTGTATGACCTTTGTCTCTCTTCTCTCTCTCTCTCTCTCTCCTTTCTCTCTCTCTCTCTCTCTCTCTCTCTCCTTTCTCTAACTCTGTCTCTCTGTCTCTCTCTCTCTCTCTCTCTCTCTCTCTCTCTCTCTCTCTCTCTCTCTCTCTCTCTCTCTCTCTCTCTCTCTCTCTCTCTCTCTCTCTCAGTCTCTCTCTCTCTCTCCTTTCTCTCTCTATCTCTCTCTCTATCTATTTATTTATTTATCTCAGAGAAAGAGAGAGATAGTGAGAGAGAAAGAGAGAGATAGTGAGAGAGAAAGAGATAAATAGATAGATATATAACTAGGTAGATAGATAGAGAGAGAGAAAAAAAGAGAGAGAGAGAAGAGACACAAAGGTCATATACAAACATCTGAGGGGTTCGAGGGCGTAACAAGAAGAAAGCGAGAGGGTAAAGAGCTCGCCGAAGTAGGTAACACGATCACTGTATAGAAAAAAAGAAAGAAGAAAAAAGAAAAAGAAAAAAAGATCTCCCGGTGATTGTAATATCAAGCGTATGCATACATTTGATTGCACGTCTTTATTTGTATGCCCAATGCCCCAACAAAGTATAATAATGATCAACGTATAAAAAAGAAGAAAAAAAAAATTCTCCCGGTGATTGTAAAATCAAGCGTATGCATTCCTCGGTCATGAGATTCCTTAAGCGTCAGTCATGCACTGGAATTTGGCTCATCATTTGCTATTCCTATGCTGGTTCCCGTGCATGGCAGTCCAGCCTCACCAACGCTGTTCCTACCTCTGAAGAAGCCGCTTGCAGAAAGAGGGAGAGAGAGAGAGAGAGAGAGAGAGAGAGAGAGAGAGAGAGAGAGAGAGAGAGAGAGAGAGAGAGAGAGAGAGAGAGAGAGAGAGAGAGAGAGAGAGAGAGAGAGAGAGAGAGAGAGAGAGAGAGAGAGTGAGAGTGAGAGTGAGTGAGTGAGTGAGAGAAAGACAGAAAGAGAGAGAGAGAGAGAGAGAGAGAGCGAGAGAGCGAGAGAGAGAGAGAGAGAGAGAGAGAGAGAGAAAGAGAGAGAGAACAGGAACCACAAGACAAAAAAAAAAAAAAAAAAAATCATTTAGCAACATCATGTTCGAAGGGGTGTACCTCCTCCGTCAAGCTTCCGTCGCTATTCTTTTTTTGTCTGTCTGTCTGTCTGTATGTTCAGTTGCTCTCTCTACCTTTTTCTTTTCGTTTTTTATCTCTTTCTTTCTCTCTGTCTCTGACTCTTCCTTTCTCTCTGTCTCTATCTCTCTCTGTCTCTTTGTCTCTCTGTTTCTCTGTCTGTCTCTCTCTCTGTTTGTCTGTCTGTCTGTCCGTCTGTCTCTCTCTCTCTCTCTCTCTCTCACTCTCCCTCCCTCCCTCTTTCCCTCTTTCCCTTCCCCTCTCGCCCTCCCTCCTCCCCCCTCATTCTCCCTCTCTCTCAAGTCTTCCCGAGTCGAGAATAGATTTCCCACACCGCCGTCACGTGCATCATCGTGAGGAAGATGCTAGTGTTGGTGAAAGGAAAGGAAAGGGATCTGTAACGGTATTCTTGCGGAGCGGGACTAGGATAAGGAAATAGGATCACGCAGACAGGAAAGAGGAAGAGGATAAGAAAAAGAACAACAGGAAGGGTAAACTTGACGGGAGAGAGGAAGAGGATGATTATAAGGGGTTCACAAAATCAGTAAATTGACAGAAAATAAGAATAAAAAAGTGAGATGATACTTAGATCCATGAGGGAGAAAAGACCCTTGAAAGAGGAAATAGGAAATGTAAGAGAATAAGGAAGAAAACAAAAATGAATAAGACACAAAGATATGACAAAACAGAACGAAAACATGCAGATCAGCATCGAAGAATAGTCATCTAAAGAAATAGCTCAAAGGCACAAAAAACACACACGAGATAACAAACAGAAAGGACAGAAGAAATGGCGAAAGAGAGACACAAGGAACACATGAATAAACTCCAAAGGAAAGAACATACAAGGAAGGCAAAGAGCAAGAAAGAAAGAAATAGGCGAGGGAACACCAAGGCAAAACGTGGGCGGGACACAATTGAAATGTTATTTCTATGCAGATGTGGAGTCCTAGGTTTGACACTGACCCTCCTCGCGTCATAAGTATGGGCGTCGACGCTGCAGCCAGGGTCGGGGCGGGGGACTTTTGGCACGTCGAGGGGATGGAGGCGAGGGGAAGGCGGAGGTGAGGGAGGACTTTGGAGGCGAGTGAGGACTTTGGAGGTGAGGGAGGACTTTGGAGGCGAGTGAGGACTTTGGAGGTAAGTGAGGACTTTGGAGGTGAGTGAAGACTTTGGAGGTGAGTGAGGACTTTGGAGGTGAGTGAGGACTTTGGAGGTGAGTGAGGACTTTGGAGGTGAGTGAGGATTTTGGAGGCGAGTGAGGACTTTGGAGGTGAGTGAGGACTTTGGAGGTGAGTGAGGACTTTGGACGTGTGAGGACTTTGGAGGTGAGTGAGGACTTTGGAGGTGAGTGAGGACTTTGGAGGTGAGTGAGGACTTTTGAGGTGAGTGAGGACTTTGGAGGCGAGTGAGGACTTTGGAGGTGAGTGAGGACTTTGGAGGCGAGTGAGGACTTTGGAGGTGAGTGAGGACTTTGGAGGTGAGTGAGGACTTTGGAGGTGAGTGAGGACTTTGGACGTGTGAGGACTTTGGAGGTGAGTGAGGACTTTGGAGGTGAGTGAAGACTTTGGAGGTGAGTGAGGACTTTGAAGGTGAGTGAGGACTTTGAAGGTGAGTGAGGACTGCAGATAAGTGAGGACTGTGAGGATGAGTGAGGACTTTGAATGTCAGAGAGGACTTTGGAGGTGAGTGAGAACTTTGAAGTCTTTAAAGTGAGTGGGGACTTCAAAAGGGAAAGAGTACTTTGAGGGTAAGTGAAGACTTTGTAGGAGAGTGAAGACTTTGAAGGTAAGTCAAGACTTTGAAGATGAGTGAGGACTTTGAAAATGTTAGGATTTTGAGGTTGAGTGAGGACTTTAAAGGTGAGTGAGGACTGGAAGTGAGTGTGGACTTTGAAGGTAAGTGAAGCCTTTGCAGGTGAGTGAGGACTTTAAAAGTGAGTCAATATTCTGAAAGTGGGTGAGGACTTTGGTGAGGAAATTCGTTCAGGATCAAGACAGGAAGGAAGCTTAAGATGAGCCAGCCCGGTAGAAGGATGGAGAAGATAAAGAAGACAGTAAGTGATGAAGCTTACGAAGGATAGTGAAGTTGAGCGAGGATGAAAGACAGAAGTTGGCGATAAGGAGGCTTGGTGATGGTGACGATGGATGGTGAAGAAGAGGCAGGCAGAGGACAGAAAGAGGATTGGTGATGCGATCAAATGATAGTGACAATGGATAGTAAAAGGAAGCGAGGGAAAGTGAAAACGAAGTGGGGCAAACCGAGCAGGGTAAGCTGAAGAAAAAAAATAAATAAATAAAAAATAAGAATAAAGAAAACAAGTGCTAGCATTAACAATGACCAAGGCTCTCTACGATAGAAGACCCAAGCATAAGCGAAAGTTACTCTTGAAGGACGAAGAGAGAAGAAAGGAAATAACTATGTCTACACCTTTCACAATGCGTAAAAAAAGAAAAAAAAAGCATAATTAAGGCCTGGCGTCGAGGGGCGTCGCGCTGACAGGAACCATATCTTCGTGGCTGACCTTCCCTCACTGACCTCCCTTTCCTGTCCCTCAAACGCTGTCCTTGGGTCGCTCGCCCGAAGGCAACCACGCGCGACGAGGGTCATTGTTATTAGCAATGTTGTGATTTTTATTCATGTTTTCGCTGTTTTTTTTTTTTAATTTTCATCTTTATCGTTGTTACTACGGTCCTTGGTATTATTATTATCATTGTTAGAATATTATCATTATTATTTATAGCACTGGGATTATCCTCTTCGTATTTACTTTTTTTTTTTTACAATTTCAGTTATCATTATCCTTAATTTCATTGCTATCATCATTATTACTAGTATGGCGTTTACCATTACTGAAAATGTAAATACTCTATTCCCTTACTCACCAATATTGCTTACAACACAACTAATGGTTACTTGAGTTATATCAGTATTTATCAGCTGCATAGAACTGCGTCATACCAGCCAGAAT
>NC_091560.1:26924844-26932344 GCF_042767895.1 Penaeus vannamei
CACCGGCTGTTGCTTGCGGTTCAGGTATCTTGGTGTGACTCAAAACCTGAGTATCTTTCGGTCAATTTGTTATGTGAGGATCGACCCAGTGAATATTCATTATCTGAACTTGCTTATACATAGGAGTAAATGCATATCAGTTAGTCTAGACATGCATATCTACCGGATAGATTGTCAGATAGATGTATATCTCTCTGGTAGATATGCATTTATTACTGTTTATATGCATGTCCGCATATATGAATATTAACTGGGTCGGGCCTCACAATTTTAATTAACCGAGCGTTTGGTTATTTTTTCCAGTCTAACGTGTTTATTAGTATTCGCAAAGAGAGCACTTCTTGATGACAGCTCGTACATTACGTATATGTGATTCGCGGCGAGTGTGGCTTTGCAAATTTGATGCTTGTCGGGGTGGTCTGTCGTGACTCTGATAACAAAATATACTCACATCAATACTTTTTGTGATGAGGTTCCGTTCCTGTCTAGTCACTTGCGGAAATGCTGCAAGTTGACACATCCCTCTGTCCCCATTCCCTGTCTGGACCTCTCTATCCCAGTCTGGCTACAACATCCGCTGAAACAAACAACGCTTTTTTGTCCCCCATTCGCTTGTAGCACAATGTAACACCCAGACGACGCTGTATTATAACGAAATACTCCACTGAGGCCGTAACACATCGTAGCACAATATGTGTACATCAAGCCGCTTAGATAATTAATTAGGCTCATGAGCTGTGACGCACCAAGACCGCCTCCGACCATCTCTCATGTATCTCAGTGAACGAGACACCGAGCCTATTACTATCCTCTGGCGGCGTCGCTCTCTGGGGCGATGTCTCGGTCTTCGCTGCATCTTCTGCATTTTTTTCATAATGGAAGGTCTCTTCACGTCACGAAAAAACGGGCGAAAACAAACTACGGCGGCTCAAGCAGGAAGCACTTGCTTGATTTAGAGCAGTTAGGAAAGGCAAGCAAACACTTGAGTATGATGTGAACTGTCTAGGAGCTGCGCCGGGAGAGAGAGGGGCGGTTGTAGTATCAGTGGGGGTAAGGGGAAGATTGCAATACCTTTATTGATGATGAAATTATTCTTTCTTTCTCTCTCTCTCTATCTATCTCATTTTCTCTCTCTCTCTATTTCCCTCCTCTCCTCTCTCTCTCTCTTTCTCTCACTCTCTCACTCCCTCCCCCCATCCCCCTCCATCTCTCCCTCCCTCTCTCTCTCTCTCTCTCTCTCTCTCTCTCTCTCTCTCTCTCTTTCACTCACTCTCTCTCTCTTTTCTCTCTCTCTCTCTCTCTCTCTCTCTCTCTCTCTCTCTCTCTCTCTCTCTCTCTCTCTCTCTCTCTCTCTCTCTCTCTCTCTCTCTCTCTCTCTCTCTCTCTCACGGAACCGCCACAATCGGATAACGCGGACGCTCTTGCCCCCTGCGACCCCAGGGAGGCGTCTTCGGGGTCCAGACGCCAGCAGATGACAAAACAACGGATTGTCAGTCTAATTTCTATTCTTAGTATCCGTAATGACATGTGGCGGAGACGATGTTACTCGACATAACTCTTGTCGTGGGAGGTAAAGAGAGGGAGGGAAGGGGAGGTAGGGGGAGGGACGAGAGGTGGAGGGGTGGGTAGGGGGAGGGACGAGAGGGGGAGGGACGAGGGGGGGAGGGGATGGACGAGAGGGGGAAGGGGTGGGTAGGGGGAGGGACGAGAGGGGGAAGGGGTGGGTAGGGGGAGGGACGAGAGGGGGAAGGGATGGGAGAGGGAGTAGGAGAGGGGGAAAGGAGTAGGGATGAAAGGGAGATGGAGTGGGAGAGGGGGGAGGGCAAAAGGGGTAAGAGAGGAGGGCATAAGGAGGAGGGGCAGACGAGAAGCGGCGATAGAATGGGGGAGAGAAAGAGGGTAGATGGGGTAGACATAAGGGAAGGGGAGGGGGGTGGGTGATCGTAGGAGGGAGAGAGGAAGGATAGTGAAGTGTGGGGCGAGAGTAAAATGTGGAAAAGTGATAATAGAAGGTGGGGGTATGAAGAGTAAAGCGAGAGGAGGGATCGGAGGGTAGGGAGAGGAGACCAAAGCGGGGAGGAGAGAATGGGGTGGTGGGTGGGGGTCGGGGGGGGGGTCGGGGGGGTCGGGGGTGTAAATGAGCCGCTGGTGTCATGAGCTCAGAGCATAAATCATCATGTCTTGCGATCTGTCTCGTGTTTGCTCTTCGCGATCATGTTGTTGCGCGAGGTGAGTGACCCCTCTGCTTGCAAGCGCGGGGGGGAGGGGCGGGAGGAGGCGGGAAAGGGGGGGGTGCGGAGAAGCTGGGGGGGGAGGCGACAGGAAGGGGGTTTGGAGAAGCTGGTGGGGGGGGAAGATCGGGGGGAGGGGGAAAGAGGGAAAGGGGGGAGGTGCGGAGAAGCTGGTGGGGGAGGCGACAGGAAGGGGGTTTGGAGAAGCTGGTGGGGGGGGGAAAGATCGGGGGGAAGGGGGAAGAGGGAAAGGGGGGGGGGGTGAGGAGAAGCTCGAGAAAAATTGGAAAGAGGAAGCGCAGGGGAGGGGAGGGGGAGGGGGGGAGGGGGATGCGGATAAGCTCTGGGTGGGGGGGGAGGCGACGGGAAAGGGGGCTCGGAGAAGCTGGGGGGGGGGGAGCTCTAGTGCAATATTGGAAAGAGGAAGCGCAGGGGAGGGGGAGGGGGAGGCGAGAAGGGGGGTGCGGAGAAACTCTAGAGAAAAATTGGAAAAAGGAAGAGGAAGGGGAAGGGGGAAGGGGGAGGGGGAGAAGCTCTAAGGAATGATAGGAAAGAGGAAGGGCAGGGGAGGGAAGGGGGACAGGGGGGAAAGGGTGGGGTCTTAGAAGCTCCAGAAAAAAAATGGAGAGAGAGGAGAAAGACATAGAAAAAAGGAATGCAAGATAAATCCAAGATAATGGACATAGGACATAGACAGGAATCCGAGATAAGATCGTGAAAGAGAGGTAGAGAGGGAGAGAAAAAAGGCAAAAGAAGAAAAATAGTGGGAGAAAAAGGGGGACTAGAGTAAGAGAAAAAGATGATAAAGGAGGAAAACCGAAAGTAAAGAGAGAGAGAGGGAGAAAAAGAGAGAAATAGAAGAAAAAAGGAGAATGGTAGAAAACAAGAAACATGGAGAAAAAAGAAGAAAAATAACTAACAGAGAGAAAAGAGGAACAAAGGGAGAAAGAGAACAAGAAAGAGAGAAAATGAAATAATAGGCAAAAAAAAAGAAAAGGAACAAGAAGAGAGGAAGAAGTATGAAAGAAGAAATAGAAGAAGATAAACGAGAAAGAAGGGGAGATACACAGAAAGAAGAGGAACAAAGAGAGAGAGTAAAAGAACAGACTACGGAAGAGATGAAAAGGAAGAGGATGAGAAAATGGAACAAGACGAATAAAAAGTGGGAAAACTAGACAGAGAAAAAGAAAAAGAAGAACAGAAGGAGAGAAAGAGGAAAAGAAGAGGAAAAAAGGGGAGTGAAGATAGAATAAAGAGGTAGAAAAATATAACAATGACGATAAGGATAATAATGTTAACAAAATTAACAATACTGGTAATAATGATACTAATGATGATAAAGAAAATGATAGTAGTATTGATAATGATAGCAATAAAAGTAATAACGATGATAATAATAATTGCAATGAATAATTGTGATAATAATGATAATAACGATAACAATAATAATGATAATAACAATGATGATAATAATGATGATCAAATAATGATAATGATAATAATAACATTGATAATGATAATAATAGTAATGATCATAACAATAATGATAATGATAATGGAAATATTAATGATAACAATATTAACGATAGTAATGATAATAATGCTGATAATGATAATAATAATGATAATGCTGATAATGATAATAATAATAATGATAATAATAATGATAACAAAAAGGATAATGATAATAATAATGATAATAATAATAATAATAATAATAATAATAATAATAATAATAATAATGATAATAATAATAATAATAATAATAATAATAATAATGATAATAAATATGGTAGTAGTGATAATAGTATTAATAATGATAACAATAACAATTATCATGATAATGAAGATATATCACTATCATCATGATTATCATCATTGTCATAATGATGATAAAAATATCAATAAAAATAACAATAGTAATGATGATGATAATAATACCATTGATAACAACGATAATAACAATGATAATGATATTAGGAATGGCTAGTATAATATTGATGACGATAATGATAATGATAATGAAAATAATGATAATGATTATAAAGATAATAGTAATAATAATAATAATAATAATAATAATAATAATAATAATAATAATAATAATAATAATAATAATAATAATAATAATAATAATAATAATAATGATAATAATAAAGATTATGATAATCTAAATGACATTAGGAATAGTTGATATGATGATAACAATAATAACAATAATGATAATAATAATGATGATAATGATAATAATTGTAATGATAACAATAATAATGATAAAAATGATTTATGATAATAGAATAATAATGCTAATATAATGATGATATTAGTAATTGTAATGATAATATTGATGATATTAATAATAATGATAATAATACTGATAAAATTATAATATAATAATGATAATAATAATAACAGTGATGATAATGACAATAACAGTAATAAAATGACAAAAATAATGATAGCATATTAACAACAACCGCAAAAATTACGATAATGATGATAATACAGAAGAAACATAGAAATAACAATAATGAAAATAGTAGCAATACTGATAATGATGATAAGGTTGATAAGCATAATAATAATTGTAATGATGATAATCATAATGATTATGTGGTAAAGAAAATAACAAAATAATGATAACAATAATTATATAGTAATGATAGTGATTATAGCACTATAGTAATGATGATAATCATTACTTGATAATAATAACGCAAATGATAATAATGATGATGATGATGATGATGATGATGATAATGATGATGACGATGGTGATGATAATGATAGTAATAACAATGATAATGATAATGATAATAATAATAATAATAATAATAATAATAATAATAATAATAATAATAATAATAATAATAATAATAATAATAATAATAATAATAACAATAATAATAATAATAATATTAATGATAATGATAATGATAATGATAATAATAATGATAAAAATAATATTAATAATAATAATAATAATAATGATAATAATAACAATGATAATGATAATGATATTAATAATAATGATAATGATGATAATAATAAAAATAGGAAGAATAAGAATAAAGATAACAGTAATAACAATAATGATAATACTGATTATATGCTTAATGGTGATCATGATAGTGATAATAATGATAATATAATAATGATATCAACAGTGAAAATAATGATAACAGAAATGGTAATTTCAATGATGATTATGCTAACTAAAATTGTAATGATAATCATGATGAATATAATGATGGAGAGAATGATAATGATAATGATGATAATATTTCTAATGATATTAATAGCAACAACAATGACAATAATGATAATGATAATAATAAAAATAATGATGATGATAATAATTATAGTAATAATAACAACAACAATTTTAATAATGATGATAATAAAAATGATGATAATGATAGTAACGATGATAGTGATTATATTAATAATAGTAGTAATAGTAATGATAATGATAATAATGAGAATGATAATGGCAACAATAATTATAATTATCAATATAGATATAATAGTAGAATTTTTTTTATATCAATACCACTATTAATAATAATAATAATAATAATAATAATAATACGAATGATAAAGAATGATATGATGATAATAATGATAATAATGATAAGAACAATAATGATAATGATAATAATAATGATGATAGCAATCATAATGGCAAAGATAATAATAACGATCATTAAAGTAATGGTAATTATGATAATGATAACAATAAAAGTGATGATGATGATGGTAATTATAATAAAAGTAATGATAATGATAATGTTAATGATAATGATAATAATAATAATAATAATGATAATAATAATAATAATAATAATAATAATAATAATAATAATAATAATGATGATAATAATAATAATAATGATAATGGTGATAATAACAATAACAATAATAATAATACTAACAATAATAGAAATAATAATAATGATAATAATAATAATAATAACAATGATAAAGATAATGATAAGAATTATAGTTAGAATAATAATAGTTATGATAGTAATAGTAATGATAATAATAATAGTTATGATAGTAATAGTAATGATAATAATAATAATAATGATAATAATAATAATAATAACAATGATAAAGATAATGATAAAAATTATAGTTAGAATAATAATAGTTATGACAGTAATAGTAATGATAATAATAATGATAATAGCCTTCATAATAATGATAATGATAATAATAGTGATACTAATGATGAAATACTATTGATGATAATAATGATATGATAATAACAACAATGATGATGATATTAATAATAATAATAATGATAATAATAATAATAATAATAATAATAATAATAATAATAATAATAATAATAATAATAATAATAATAATAATAATAATAATAATAATAATAATAATAATAATAATAATAATAATAATAATAATGATAATAACAACAAAAATTATAACACTATCTACAAGTACTCATACCACCGTCAAGGCAATTGAGTCACAACAACAACAACAACAACAATGATAATAATGATAATAATAATAGTAATAGTGATAATAATGCTGATAACAATAATAATAATGATAATAATAATAATAATCTGTGTCAAAAAGTTTTTGTCCCCTTTTCGCAATGTCAATGAATCTTTAAAAAGGTCCTGGATCCGGAGCATGATCCTGCTAACCAACTAACCAACGCTACCAAAAAACATAACCTCCTTGGTAGAGGTTATAATGATAGTTATTTAAATGATAAAGACAAAATAATAATAATACAACACTGATAATAATAATAACAATAATAATAATAACAATAACAATTATAATGATCATGACAACTGCAATATCAGCAACGTTGACGATAAAAACAAAATGAGATACTCACTTACCTTCAATCTTCTCCCAAAATGCCATCGAGATCCGTGCAACCTGCGGGAGGATCCGATAAGCAGGAGGACCTCTTCAGTATTTGGCCATGTGTGCTAATCAAACAATCAGTCCTGCATTTTCACGACCTGTGGGTTGCCAGAGAGGGTGAACGCGGCGCAACGTCGAGACTGAATTTCTTTCCACGTTGCGGTAATGAAGGGTCAATTTCCGTTTTTTTTCTCTCTTTCTCTTTCTTTTTCTTTTTCTTTCTCTCTCCTTCTCTCTCTCTCTCGCTCGCTCTCTCTCTCTCGCTCGCTCTCTCTCTCTCGCTCGCTCTCTCTCTCTCGCTCGCTCTCTCTCTCTCGCTCGCTCTCTCTCCCCCTCTCTCCCTCTTCTCCCCTCT
>NC_091560.1:26948491-26950991 GCF_042767895.1 Penaeus vannamei
ATATATATATATATATATATATATAAATATACACACACACACACGTGTGTTTGTGCATTTGGGTGTGTGTGAGTGAATGAGTGTGTGTGTGTGTTTGTGTGTGTGTGTGTGTTTGTGTGTGTGTTTGTGTGTGTGTTTGCGTGTGTGTGTGTGTGTGTTTGTGTGTGTGTGTGTGTTTGTCTGTGTGTTTGTTTGTGAGTGTGTGCTTGTGTGTGTGCGTTTATGTGTGCATGTGTATGTGCATGGCAAAAACTCGTCTTTATCAAGAAACTGAGAACCTCCACTCCCTTTCTCAGAAGGCGACGCAGCCTCGCCATCGAGAGGCGCGTAACTCTTCTGCAGGAGCGGCCGAGACTCTCAGCGCCGAGCGGCTACTTCGGCGAGCCCTTGCAAGTTCGCTGGCGGCCGAAATTACAGCTCGTTAAGGGTAAAGAGTACATGCTTTAGCCAGAGATAAGAATTCCTTACTGAGCTCGAATTTGCATACATACACACGAGCGTACGAATTACAATTTGCCTGTTTATCTGCTGCTGAATTTACAGTACAAATGCACAATATATACAGTGTATATACTGTATACATCATATATAGGGCAGTCCTAGTAATTTCAAAGAGGAAAAGAGCCCTTATGAAGAAGCAGGAATTTCTCTGTTTATATTTGTTATTCTCTTAATGAGAGTTTATTCAGATAATGCGTTCAATAAGAATGTGACTAATTCTCACTCAATAGAAAACAAGAACATATTAACAATTATGCATACTGTATGGTCGATAAGGCCACACATGCAGATATATGTGTATACATATATATATATATATATATATATATATATATATATATATATATATATATATATATATATATATATATATATATATATATAAAATATGTATTTATATATATGTGTGTATATATATATATATATATATATATATATATATATATATATATATATATATACATATGCACATTCATATATATGTTTGTTTGTATTCTTACATATGACTTGTGTGTATGCTTATGTCAAAATTGCTTAAAAAAATTAAGAGCGCGTGGGGGCCGCGGCCGCAAAGTGGAAGGAATCAGAGAGTTGCAAGATCGAAGCTGCTAGAATCCCGCACGCCCCCTCCCTCCCCCTCCCTCCCTCTGCCTTCTCTCCCCCTCCCTCCCCCTCCCTCCCTCTGCCTTCTCTCCCCCTCCCTCCCCCTCCCCTTCTCCTTCCCTTCCTCTCCCACGTCTGTTCAGCCTCCTACACTGGTGAGTCACAGCATCATCTTCCAGGGGGCGTGTCTCCGCGCTGGGCCTGCTCGAAATGAGTCGAAGCCAAGCCGGATGGGTCGGCTGCACGCGCGCCCGCCGACCTGCTCGGGGAAATGCAGCCTTGGTTCTCTTTTTCGGGAAGGTAGACAGAAATTCTCGTAGAGCAAGTTTCAACGACGGTAATGCAACATGCAGGAATATTCTACTGCCCCCCCCCCTCCTTTTATCCCAAGATGCCATATGTCCATACTGTTTATTTCTTCTTCTTTTTGTCATCCTTTCCTTCTTTTTTCATTTTCTTTAAGGATACCATCTCTGTTCCCGCATGTTGAAGATGTTGCTTCATATGGTTTTGAAAACATTGTAAACTATCATAGTTGTTTGTCATAGGCAAAGAAGAATCAGCAGTGAAAAAAGGTAAAATCAGTGGTTTGAAAAATATATAATTTCTTGAACTGTTCATTAGCTATGAATCTGTGCGACTTCATGTAATCTGTCATCTATTAAACTGTTAAGCATAAACAGAATTCACCGACAGCAAAAAATGCAAGTGGATGCCGCATGCATTTCCAAAATATTAAAAAAAAAATATACGATATGATAAAGAAAAAAATCCTGCAATTAAACAAAACTTAACGTTACTGATATATGCTTGTATATATAGTCAGGAAAAAAACAGCTATGAGGCTCTATTCTTCGGTTCCACTTTCCGAGGTGGTGCTGGCAAAAAAAGGAAAAAGGAATCGGTAAAGGGCAGAGAAAAGATATGTTAGATAGACAGACCGACAGTAAAAGAGAGAGAGAAAGAGAGAGAGGGGGGGCGGAGTGAAAGTCAGTGAGTGAGTGAGTGAGAGAGAGACAGAGGGTGGGGGTGAGTGAAAGAGAGAGAGAGGGGGGGCGGAGTGAGAGTCAGTGAGTGAGTGAGTGAGAGAGAGACAGAGGGGGGGGGGGGTAAGTGAAAGAGAGAGAGAGAGAGAGAAGGAAGGAGGGAAGGAGGGAGAGAGAGAGAGAGAGAGAGAGAGAGAGAGAGAGAGAGAGAGAGAGAGGGGGGGGGGGTGAGTGAAAGAGAAAGAGAGATAGAGAGAGAAGGGAGAGAGAGAGAAAGGATGGGGGGGTGTGAGTGAAAGAGAGAGAGAGAGAGGAAGTAGATAGACAGAGGGAGACAGAGAGAGAGAGAAAGTAGATAGACAGAGAGAGAGAGAGAGAGAAAGTAGATAGAGAGAGAGAGAGAAAGAGAG
>NC_091560.1:26955991-26958491 GCF_042767895.1 Penaeus vannamei
TAATAGTACAATAATGATAATTATAATGATAATAACAATAATAACAGTGATGATGATAACAATAATAATGAAAATAACCGTAATAAGAACAATAAGGATGAAAATGATAATAGAAATTATAATAACAACAAAATACATTAACAATGATAATGATACAGATTAGCAATGGAGTAGATAAGTAAAGCATAAGAAATGAGGAAATTTAAGGACATAAACTGTAGAAAAAAGGAGAAAAAAATAATAACGCACATGACAAAGAGAAGAAAATGGCAAACAAGGAAAAAAAGTCTTTTTTACAAACGATGCCAAATAAAGCCAAAAAATAACAGAAAGAATGGAATGTCACTCAAGGAAATGAGTTAAAAACAAAGACGGGGAGGAGAGGTGTGGGAGGGGGAGGGGGAGGAAGTTAGCCAAGAATACCACGAAAAAAGTGAAATGAGATGAGAAGTAGAAGGGATAAGAAGAAGAAGATACTGAAGCAGGCGGATGCGTCGAATCCAAGTGCCGGCGCCGCTGATCAGGCCGGCACGCAGTCCGGTTCAGCGTGATCCGATTTTTAAAGCTACTTCTCATGCTCCCGAGTCCGTGTAATCTGGAAAACGCACGAGGGAGACGTCAGATTTCTGCATAAATTGAAAATGCGATTGTCGCTAGGGAGGGCGGAGGAAGGGGGAAGGGGGGAGGGGGGAAGTTTTGGTTTGAACCCGTGTTAAAGGATGTGGAGGGAAGGGGGGGTTGGGGAGGGAGGATGGGCTGGGGGGGAGAAGGGAAAGAAGGATCCTGCAATAATAGATGGTTCTTGCGCGACGCCACAATCGCCGCCATGTTTGTTGGCACCGGGGGAGCCTCGCTGGATGCGTCTTCCTCCACGGCCAGAGGGGCTTCCTGGCCGGTGCCACAGACGGTAAAGAGATAAATATTCATAGGCTCAATCCCGGTCCTAAATCACGATTCCCGTGAACCGGACTTGATTCCCGGCACCGAATGACGTATTCTTTCGAATTCCGGAAGATCACACCGAGCTTATTATAATCATCCGACCCAAGCACGTACGTCGCCCCCCCCACCCCCCTGCCCCCTGCTTCGCCCTACTATCTATGGGAAAAGTAACCCCATTTGCATTCTAAAGCAACACCAAAGATTATGAGGCGTATCCAGTGCATAAATCCGCCTGGTGGATGTGACCGAGTGACGAGCGAGCATGCAGAGCGGGAGACACATAAACTATAATGTGATTGCTCCTCTGGCGTCCGGCCAAGATTATTAGTACCGAACAGCTTATGAGATATCACACTTTGGAGATTTCCATCCAGAAACATTAATACTGTCACATCGCGCGGTATGATCTTAAATATATGGCATAAGAATGCTAATGGGGCGATCTATCTTGAAGCAACAAGAGAAGTGACAGTCGCTATGCGCAGGGGCGAGCGTGCAAGCAAGAAAAACGGAGATCGGCTCATCCGCCTCCCTTCCCGCCTCTGCTTCTCCTCTCCTCTCCTCTACTCTACTCCCTCCACGGCCTTCAGAGGCAGCGAGGGAAAGGGCTGCTATCAGGTGTTGTCGCAGTACTCTCCTTTCCAATTTCCCGCGCAGTGGAAAGCTTCTCAGTCTTACAGTTCTTGGAGTTATGGCAGCGATTACTGTCGCCAAATTTTACGTTGGTGTGCGATCTGACTGTGACTGGTGTGCTTGCGAGGGTAGGCGGGGCCTGGAGTCTCTCATCCATGGCTCTCATTATGCACCCTCGGCACCCTTGTAGGCTGGCACTCGCCCTCGTCCCCGGCACAGCTTGTTTCTCGTTTTGTTTCTGGCGACACTAGGAGGGCTTCGCTGTAGAATCGGTTGAGTGAGTCAGCTTTGAGATCTGGGAAATAAATCCAATACAGCGGGTCCGGCGCATGTATGGGACCGAGCAGGCAAGTAAGTCGTCGCAGTCGTCCAAGTGGTTGCGCGGAACGGTGCTGAGCTCACCTTGGCCAACCCGGCTGTTCTTCGGTGTCGGGCAGCGGGTGGAGCAGGCCGAGCGACGACCGCGATCGCGACTCGGTTGGCTCTCAGTAGTGGGCCGAACGCCGACGTGTGTAGACGGTCAGTGGTTGTTTCTCGCGCGGCGCTCGCTCGGAGGTCTCGCTCCTCTCCCTCGCCGGGCGCGCGCTCTCATCGCTCGTGTTGTCCGCGTCGTTTGCGCGTTTTTTTGTGCATAAGCTGTCGTGAAATAGAAGTTGGTTTTGACGAGAATCAAATTGGAAAAGGAATTTTGAGTGCAGGTTAAACACGTGACAGAAGGTACAGCGAAGGGCAGGATTGGGTGTTTGTGTCGCGTGGAGGGCCACGGAGCACGGGACGCGAGGATACACAGTCTCACGGTAAGTTGAGCGAGCTGTCAAGTGGAATTTCGTTTTTATTCCTTTGTGACTGGCTAATTGCACTTATCCATCCAGTGTGCATGTGTAGTTATAGCTCTTTTTGAATCGTGTTAGTTGCCCGTCTTCAT
>NC_091560.1:26973491-26978535 GCF_042767895.1 Penaeus vannamei
CGTGTGAAGGGCAGAAGTTGCACTGAAACTTTCGCCCAAACTGTTTGAGATTGTGACCCATCCTCTCTGACGCTGTATTATGCATGTGTCCGTACGCGAGTGATGTGTATTGTGATTTTGTGAATTCATATGTTTACTTTCCGTACGCCCAATATTGATTAACGTGCCGCTGTGTGAATATTTTACCGCGGATGCTTTTTGAAGGAAGGTTATGAGAATGCTGCTCCGCCTTTACTCCCTTGCGCTCATGTTTGTCCGCTAATGGCCAAACAGTCGACCGTACGAAAAAGATAGCCTTTCTCTAATTCATAATTCAGGGCTTGGGAATCATCCATAAATCACAAAAAATAATTCTTTTAGATATGATACTGAGAACTAACGGATTTTTACTTTCGAATTCGAATCAACAATGAGGAATTTTCTCAGTTCGTATAGTTTTATTTGAAGCTTTTTAACGAGGCTTCAAATTATCAGGAAATCATACAAACATTTTCCTTTGATAAACAATGTTTTCCTTCCTGAGAAATGATGGAGGCAGTCTGAATTAATTTTATGAAAGGCGTTAAATTCATTCGCACATTATGTCTCTATGTGCATATATATGCATATATATGTCTGTGTGCAGGGATACACACACACACACACACACACACACACACACACACACACACACACACACACACACACACACACACACACACACACACACACACACATACACACACACACACACACACACACACACACACACACACACACACACGTACATGAATATGAACCCTAAAGTCACGCAGTCTGGCGAGTGTCATATGTCAGACAAACTAATCATACACTCGTAAAGGGATTAGAAGGGCCCCTGTGATCGCGATGCCTCTACTGTACCTGTATGTAGGTATGCCAACATATGCCGTATGATCGGGTTATGCGGGCTTCTCTCTGCGGTGGAGTCGCCGGTTAAGAAGGTGTACGGTTGCTGTGTTTGCGCAACTGTGAAGCCTTGCTCGTACGCGTTTATTTTGATCGGTATTATAGAGCTGGGTAGATTCTCCTTGTTGGCTTTGTCTCTGGGCTCTCGCCTCGATCCTTTTGTTTTGTTTATTTCTGGCTTTCTATATTTCTCTTTTTCTTTCTTTCTCGTTCTCTCTCTTTTTCTTTCTGTCTGTCTGTCTGTCTGTCTGTCTGTCTGTCTCTCTCTCTCTGTCCGTCTCTCTCTCTCTCTCTTTTCCTCTCCCCCCCTCTCTCTCTCCCTCTCTCTCCGTCTCTCTCTCTCTCTCTCTCTCTCTCTCTCTCTCTCTCTCTCTCACTCTCTCTCTCTCTCTCTCTCTCTCTCTCTCTCTCTCTCTCTCTCTCTCTCTCTCTCTCTCTCTCTCTCTCTCTCTCTCTCTCTCTCTCTCTCTCTCTCTCTTTCTCCCTCTCTCTCCACACACACACACACACACACACACACACACACACACACACACACACACACACACACACACACACACACACACACACACACACACACACACACATATATACACATACACACATGTATACTTGGACATAAACATTGATAAAGATATAGATAGGCGTACGTACGTGTCTCTATGTCTCTCTCTCTGTATGTCTCTGAGCAAGTGTGTACGTATGTTGAAAGGAAAAAAGCTAGTGAAGCAAGCAAGTAAAGTGTGTCTCGCAGGAAATCAGTTTTGCGCCAAAGAGTACAGGCAGAGAGTCCGAAGTAACAGCTATTAGAGAGTCAACCGAGCGGACACTGCGTTGCCAAGGACGTTAAAAAAACAAAGGAAAATGGACAAAAAATAAGAAAAAGGGAGAAAAAATATTGGATATTGTCGTAAGAAAAGGAGGTTTTGAATATTATGAAAGATGAGTATCATTTCCCAACCGTGTACAAGAAATGGCAAGGATAAAAGTCAAGTATAGTATATAAATATGTGAAAAATAAAAAATAAAAAAAGATTATTAAAAGTAAAAAAAAAAAAAAAAAAAAGTAGAGACAAAGAAAAAGAAAAAATAAGCGACGCTAAATGTTAAGGTAGACAATTGTCACTTCGAAACCATAGAAACGAAAAGTAAAAAAAAAAAAAAAAAAAGAGCATAGCCAAGCGGACGAAAATCTTCCACGTGGCTTGGTTCGAACGCGAAGCAAAGACGGTTCGCGGAAGACGACTCGAACGCCAACTTTTCGGACATGCGAATGGGACTTAAATAAGGAATATTACGAGTGCTGCGTAATACTTGCCTGGGGTGGGGGGGGGAGGTGTAGGGGGAATATGGGGGAGAGGGGAGGGGATGTGATGGGGGGGAAGGGAAGTATGGGGGGGGAGATGGGACAGCAGGGTTCTCGGAGACAGGAGGGGGATAGGGAGATAGGAGAAAATAACAGGGAAGATAGGAGAGGGATAGGTAGGGAGATGTCAGGAGAGGTAGGGAGAGAGGAGAGGGAGAGGTAAGGAGAGGTCAGGGAGGTAGGGAGATAGAATAAAATAGGAGAGGGGGGGAAGGGTGGAGGAGAGGAGGGGATAAGAGAGTGACAGGAAGGATAAGTCTATAAGTAGAGAGAGGGATAGGGCAAGGGACCCGAAATCTAGGGGACAAACAGAGGCGGGGTAACAGCGAAACGAAGGGACTCGGATAATCGTGATGAATATTCGTAAGCGGAGTAATAGACAAGAATATATGGAAGGTAAATACACGCACGGGGCGGAAATCCTCGCTTGGGTCACGTGTCACGGCGTGCAAAGAGCCTTCGTGATGGGGTGAGAGACACTGCGGGGTCGTGTTCTCGTGGTGGCGGCAGAAGAGAGGGAGATAGATAGATTGCTAGATAGATTCACACACACAAAAAGAAAACCCGCACAAATAAAACACGCACACACACACAAAGTACATACACACTCACACGGACGCACGCACGCACGCAGCACGCACACACACACGCACGTACACACAAATAAAAAGAAGTGCGCAAATGTCTCGAAGTCCAATCTAAGGCCACGGACGCTGTACGCCACAATTAAATAGATCCACTTGATTCATTGGTTATGTTTTACGATGGACCCTTTTTATCAGCGAGTGTCGACCAACAGCTGTGTTTATCTTGAAACTTTGCTCGTTTCTACCTAGGGGTTAGAGGTGGGGGTGAGGGGGAGGACGTAGGGAGGAGGGGTAAGAGGGGAGGTGCGGGGAGGGGAGGGCGTAGAGAGGGAAAGGGATGGGAATATGAGAGGGGGAGGGGGGATTTGGGTAGGGGAGAACGAAGGGACAAATAGGGAAGGGAGTCGAGGAAAGTTTGGGTAGGGGAGGGCGTAGAGAGGGAAAGGGGGATAGGAGAGGGGTGGGGGGGTAGTTGGGTAGGGTAGGGGGTAGAGAGGGAAAGGGGGTAGGAGAGGGGTGGGGGGGTAGTGACGTAGGAGAGGACGAAGGGAGGAAGGGTAAAGGAGAGAGGAGAGTGGGGGAGGGCGTAGATAGGGAAGGGAGAAAGAGTAAGAGAGGGAGGTGGGTAGGGGAGGCCGTAGAGAGGGAAGGGGACGGAGGAGAGTTGGATAGGGGAAGGCGAAGAGGGGAGAGGGGCATAGGGAGGGGGAGGAGCAGGGGAGAGGGAAGAAGGAAGAAGGAGGTAAGTAAGGGGAGGGGGAAGGTAGTAGAAGAAATCGAAGAAATCGAGTAGGAGAGAGAGAGACATGGGGAAGAGGGAAGGAGAGGGAGATAGGGAGAGAGGGAAGGAGAGGGAAACGGGGGGAGAGGGAAAGAGAGGGAGACAGGGGAGAGGGAAAGGAGTAGAGGAGGAAGAGGAAAGGGGGATGAAAGTTGGACACGAGAAAGGCGGTATGATAAAAAATGTAGAAAAAAGGGATTAGTTAAGGACACAAAGAGATGGATAAGTGGAAGGAGATGGCATAGAAGACAGAGGGCAACAGAATAGAGAAAGAAAGGACAAGAGATGCAGGAGTAGGAAAGAGAATAATGGGGAAAACAGAAGAAGAAAAAAATAGGGACAGACTGAAGGGTGTGACTCTCGACTGTAGCCACCTCGCTTAGGCCCAGGAGACAGATAATGCTTATCTTGTTTATGGCAACTTTTAATTTTTTATTCGTCGAGCCTGGGAGAGCCCTCGCCTCACTCGGCCACGCTTGCTCGGGTTTGTGGCTTGAAAGGGATGTGGGGCTTTTAAGCGGAGTTTGGTATTATTGCAACTAATTAGGGTTGCTGTTGGTGTCAAGATCTTAGTTTTGCTGTTATTGGCATTACTTTTTTATAATCATCTGTATCATTATTACAATCAATGCTTTTTTTACAATTATTATCATAATGATTATCATCATTATTTTTATTATATATATATATATATATATATATATATATATATATATATATTATCATATATATATATATATATATATATGTATATATATTATCATATATATATATATATATATATATATATATATATATATATATATATATGTATATATATTATCACATATATATATACATATATATATATATATATATATATATATATATATATATATATATAGATATAGATATAGATATATAGATATATATCATATATATATATATATATATATATATATATATATATATATATATATAGATATAGATATAGATATATAGATATATATCATATATATATATATATATATATATATATATATATATATATATATAAATTACTCTTGTACTTATCATTATAATAATTATCAACACCAATTACCATGATTATCATTATAAGTATTGTTATCATTATAAGAGCAGTATCATAAAATGATCATAGTTATTATCAGCCCAATCATCATTATCATAACTATCCTCTTATAGTTAATATTTACACAGTATCTTTTATTATCATTACTGCTTCACTTTCATTTTATCAGCATTAACCTTCTCTTCCGCTCGGATTCTTGACTGCCGCTCTGCCATGTCAAGCTGTCATGTCAACTGCACTCGTCCGTGAGCAACTCTCGGTGTGTGCTTCATCATTTATGCAAAGACCTTTTTCATTTGATGTATGAATAA
>NC_091560.1:26979035-26984035 GCF_042767895.1 Penaeus vannamei
CTGCCGATAATGCAGGCCGTTCCTTCATCTCTTCACTCTACACCTTTTCTTTGGAATTCGTTCACCCTTCATGGGCGCTAACATTGTGTTATTACGTTTTCCTTTTGGTGCCTTTTCTTTTTCATTTTGTTTCGATAGCCCGGGCCCCTTCCTTCAGAGATTTTATTCAATGTCTAGGCGTTTAATATACTTATTCCTTGTTATCATTATCCAGTCATTTATTCTGGATTGTTAGTTTATTTGTCCGTTTATTTATTTTGCAAGATAACAATGTGAGCTTTCCTCTTGTTCCAAATCCATCATTCAGCTCCTTAACGGTGTCCATTGAGGGCGGAAAGGAGAGGACGAATGGAGGAATAGATGGAAATTAGAGATAGAAAGGATGATAAAGATGAGAGAATACGAAAGGGAGAAGGAGGCTCCGATTATACCTGGCGACTCACCTGATTGCTCCCAAGCGCATCATATCTTCTTTATCTTAAGCTGAGACTTGATCGTGCATAATGTATTTCGTAATAACTGCTCCACCTCCCTCTCCTCCTCAGCGCTTCTCTCATCGTCATTTCTCTCGCTCTTTCTGTCTTTATCTTGCTTCCTCTTTCTTCCCCTCTCTCTCTGTCTGTCTGTCTCCTTCTCTCTCCCCCCCTCCCCCTATCTCTCTCTCTCTCTCTCTCTCTCTTTCTCTCTCTCTCTCTTTCTCTCTCGCTCCCTTCTCCTTCTCTTCTCTCTCTCTCTCTCTACCCAATCTACCAAGAGAGGTAAAAGAGAGAGAGAGAGAGAGACAGAGATGCTACAGTGCCACTGATCTAGCCAAGTTTATTTTCAGTCATCCATTCCTTTTTCAATCTCAGCTATTCATCAGTGAGTTCATTCATTCACTTACTAAATCATCTATCCATCTATCCATTTATCCATCCATCTATCTATCCATCCATCTACCTATGCATTCATCCATCCATTAATTTATACATTAATTAATCAATTCATTCATCCACCCTTCAATCCATTCATCCACCCACCCAACCACCCATCCAACCATCCATCTATACATTAATAAATCAATTCATTCACCCATCCATCCATTCATCCCCCCACCCACCCAAAAGCCCATCCATCCATCCATCCATCCATCCATCCATCCATCCATCCATCCATCCATCCATCCATCCATCCATCCACTCATCCATCCATCCATCCATCCATCCATCTATACATTAATTAATCGATTCACTCATTCATTCACTCAACATCATCATCACTCCTGTTCGCCGTCTTTAGTGTAACATCTTTCATAGCCAACGTAAGCTTGTGTAAGTGTGTGTGTGTGTGTGTGTTTCTGTTTATGTATGTGTTTTTGTATGTGTGTATGTTATGTGTCTGTGTGTTTGTGTATGTATGTGTGACTGTCTGTGTGCGTGTTTCTGTATATGTATGTGTGTGTTGTGTTTGTTTCTGTTTTTACGTGTGGTTCTGTGTATAGATATGTGTTTGTTTATGTATGAATGCGCTTATATGCATATGTGCGTGTTAGTGTGTGTGCATGCATGTGTGTGTGTATGTGGATGCAGCTTTAATTATATATAATTGATGCAACATTGGGGATCTTCTTGCCAAGGAACGTGAGCCGTCTGGGTCTCTCAGCGCCTGGGGTCGGCTGCGCGGGGAAACTGGAGACTTGCTGTGACGATTATGCTCTCCCCTTGTACTGCCCCTCCCCCCCCCCCCCTATGCCCTGTGCCCCCCCTTCCCCTGTGCCTTCTCCTGCACCCTCCCCCCGTGCCCCTTCTCTCCTATGCCCCTCTTCTGTCCTGTACCCTCCCCCCATGCCCTGTGCCCCCTCCTCCCCTGTGCCCCTCATCCCCCGGCACCCCCTCCCCCGTGCCCTCTTCTCGCCTATGCCCTCTTCTGTCCTGTACCCCCCCCCCATGCCCTGTGCCCTCCTCCCTGTGCCCTCATCCCCGGCACCCTCCCCCCGTGCCCTCTTCTCCTCCTATGCCCTCTTCTCCTGTACCCCTCCCCCCTCCTGTGCCTTCTTCTCCCCTGTGCCCCTCCCTCCCCCTGTGTCCCACCCCCTCTCTACCCCCTCCCCTCTGCCCTCTCCCTCCCCTGCCCTGGCCAGCTCTGTTGTTATGTGTTTCTTCCTTTTTTATTTGGCGTTTCATTTTCTTCTTTAACTTTTCTTTCTCTATGTTTTCCCTCTTCGATCTGAAAAGTGTTTATATTTATGTACACACACACAGATCTATTTATCAATCTATCTATCTATATATGTATCTATGTAAAGATATATTAAATATATATGCATACACACACAGACACACACACACACACACACACACACACACACACACACACACACACACACACACACACACACACACACACACACACACACACACACACACACACACACACACACACACACACACACACACACACACACACACACACACACACACACACACCACACACACACACACACACACACACACACACACACACACACACACACACACACACACACACACACACACACACACATATATATATATATATATATATATATATATATATATATATATATATATATATATATATATATATATATCCTACTACCTACCAATAACCGTCCCCGACTCCTACGGTTTCTCCATCAGCTTCCCTCTCCCATATCCCTTATCCTCCTCTTTGTTTTCTGGCGCAGCGAGGATCATCCCCCTCCTCTTCACCTGAATTGGATCATCTTGAACGATCACCAAGAATCCCCTCTCCCCTCCTCTCTTGTCCCTCCTCCCTCTTTCCTCTTCCCTCCTCCCTACTCCTTACTCCCTCCTGCCTCCTCCCTTCCCTCCTCTTCCCTCCTCCTTCTTCCCTCCTACTAATCCCTCCCCCCTCTTCCCTCCTCTCTCCTCCTTCCTCCCTCTCCCCCTGCCCCCTCCCCGCCGCCCTCCGACCGCGAATACATGAATATCTGCGTGCTTATTGTGAGATGAATTTTTACTTCGGGAACTTCTGAAAGAAAATTTACTTACGTCCTGCTCTGCATAATATCGACATAAACTCCTGCAACAGACGCCTGACACACTTTCTCATCTTGCACAAAGGATTCACGAGAAAGAAATGGCAATGAAGCAAATTGCAGGAGACCGTGTAATGGATATACGAATCGTGACTGAAAAGAGAAGAAGAGGCCCGTAGAGTCCTCTATGGGAGGCGGGGCTTTCTGCGCTCGCCGCTAGATGGCCAAGGGCGAGTGTCGGCGAAAGGGACGAAGAAGTAAGGCGAAATTAATGATGTTTATCTCTGGTGATTCCGTCCCTTAATGTTTTATTTTCGATGGCGTCAGCAGTGACCAATCTACCGTAAAATGGCCGCTGTTCTAAAGGAACAGAATTTTTTTCTTCATAGTTCTGAATCTTTTTTTTTCATCTTTCTTTCTTTCTCAGGTTACATTTTTACTATCCTATTTTTTCCGCGTGCAGGATGATAGGAGTTGAAGCGACCCCGAATATTAATGGAAAAACCGATCGTTTTCTTTCCGAGCTGATTTTTACAACGTCATTATCAGGAACCTTATTTTTCTTATAGAATCCGAGATAATTTTGTTACAAGTTTAATGAAAATCAGCCTCGTGATGAACTCTACTACTTTTTTACTTTCCAAGATCAGCAGAGAAGTTCGTCGAAGTACAAAAGAAAGTAAAAAAGAATGGATAAGGTCTCAAAAAGTGATTGGCGAAAAGGGGGAAGGAAAGACGCGTAATAGCCATGTTCCGTTCCTTCGTTCCCGCCTTCTTGATCATTATGATAATATGGTAATGGAAGTATCAATGATATTGGTAATAATGATAATGATGATACTGATAGTAGTAGTGGTGGTAATAATAATGATGATGAAAATGATAATGATAATAACAATGACAATAATAGTAATGGTGACAAAAATGGTAAAAATAATAGAAGTAGTAGTAATGATAAAAAAAAGAATACATTGATAATATTAATGATAATTACAACAATAATTACTCATAAATCGTAACCCCTCACCCACACGATCGCCCTCGAGAACGAACCCTCGCCTTTGAAGATCGAGTCTGACCTCACAACCAGCGTTATTTCGGGGCTTTGGGCTTGTCAGTTGTACAGGATACGGGTGTAAAAAATTCCTGTGACATGAGCGTGCGAGGATCGACAGGCTATTCAGTGAGGGAGAAGGGGAGGGAGAGGGGGAAGGGAGGGAGAATTAGGGGGAGGAGGAGAGAGAGGGAAAGGGGGAGGGGGAGAGAGAGGGAAAGGGAGGGGGAGGGGAGAGGTGAGAGTAAGGGAGAAGGAGATGAAGAGGAGATGGGGGGGGGGGGGCGAGAGAGAGAGAGAGGGAACGGAGAAGGTAAGTATGGGCGAGGGGAGGGGGAGGGAGAGGTAAAAGGGGAGGTAGAGGTGAGAGCTGGGGAGAAGGGGGGGATGGAGAGGGAGAGGAGAGGATTGAGGCGAGGGAGAGAGAGAGGAAGGGAGAAGGTATGGGCGATGGGGAGGGAGAGGGTGAGAGTGAGGGAGGGGATGGCAGAGAAAACAGAGAGAGAAGCAGAGAAAAACAGGAAGGGAGAAGCAGAGAAAGCGAAAGAGGTAAGAAAAGAAGGGACAGAAGCAGAAAAAAAGGAAAGAAAGAAAGAGAGCAAGGGTAAGCAAGTACCCTACCTATTAAAAAACAGCAATAAAACATATGATAAGCTATATACATGTGTTATAGAGGCAAAAGGGAGGAGGCGGGCCGACGGAAAAGCAGAAAACACCCACAAGACTGGAGGTCCCGGGGTGAGGGGGAGAGGGGAGGGAGGGGGAGGGGGTAGCCGCAAAGGAGAGAGAAAAGGGGCAAGACACAACTGGGCGGGGAGAGTGGGGGGAGGTGGAAGGGGAGCGTGGGGGGAAGTTGAAGGGAGAGAGGAGGGGGATAGGAGGGAGGAAGGGGAAGGGAAGGGAAAGTTGAAGGGAGGGAGGAGGAGG
>NC_091560.1:27001535-27011535 GCF_042767895.1 Penaeus vannamei
TCCTCACTTTTTCTTCCTTTTCACTTTTTCGCCTTCTCCTCCTCTCCCTCCTCCCTCCTCTCCTTCCTTCCTCCTCCTTCCTCCTTCCTTCTTTTTCTTCCTTCTTTTTCCTCTTTTAGTCAACATCTCTCTTCTATTCCATCCAACAGTCTCCTTCTTTTTTCTTCTTTTTCATTTCGTTCTTGTCCTCATCTCTCTCTCTCTCCTTCCTCTCTCCTTCCTTCCTCAGAGACTATCCACTCTCCACTTCTCTGCTTCCTCTCTTCTTCCTTTCTCTCTTTCTCCCCTTTTCAGTCTGTTTGTATTTTCTCTATTCTCATCAGTCTTCCTCTTCCTCTGTTTTCTTCCTTTTCTTTCGTTTCTCGCTCTTCCTTCCTCTCTTCCTCTCCTTCTTCCTTCTTCTCTCTCCTCTCTCTCCCTCCTTCTCCTCCTCTTCTTCTTTCTTTCTTTTCCTTTCTCTTTTCTTTCCTTTTTTCCAGTTCAACAATTTCTCTCTCTTCTATCTACTTCCATTTCTCTCTTTCTTTCATCTCGTTCTTCCTTTTCGTCTTCCCATCTCTCTCTCTCTTCTCTCTCCTCCCTCTCTCCTCTCTTCCTCCTTCCTCCTCTCCTTCCCTCCCTCTTTCTCTTTCCTTCCTTTCTTCTTTTTCCCCTTCCTGTCTGTTTATTCTCTCATTTATTCACTCTCCTCACCCTCTCTCTTCTTCTTTTTCTCTCCCCTTTTCTCACTTTCTTTCCTCTCCTTCCTCCTCCTCTCTCTCTCTGCACTCCTCACATCTGTTAATTGCTCACACTCTGCTCTGTCTCATACTCTCACACTCACATCACACTCATGTACTTCACTCTGTCTGGTCCTTTCTCTCCTGCCTCTCTCTCCTCTTCTCTCTCCCCTCTCCTCTCTTTCTCTCTCTTTCCTTTCCTCTGCTTTCCCCTTCTTTTCGTCTAGTCTATTCTGTTCTTTTCTTATTCATGCTCAACTACAGCACATGGTGATGAACATGCGGCATACAATAAAATTTCAGGTACAGAGGTCCGTTTATCCACCATTATAAGGCGGCGAGCCAAGAATCCTTCGCCAGCCTGGGGAATAAGAGGGAACCATAACTGCTGGCGCCTAGAATCCAATATGGTACGCCGTAAAGTCAGAATTCGATAATGATGCGCCCAGCTACCAGAACAATGGTCGATGATTTTGTATATCGCTGCCGCAGCTTGGCAGGGGGATATGTTCAACCGTGAATCGCCTTCATCGGCGCACGTTAACACGGAAATGCCATGCTCTGACGGTCTTCAACTGAATTTTATGGTAAAAGGCCTTGCAACCACTCCTGATGTTGCGCCAGTCGCCCAGCTTATCAAACGAGCTGGTTATCGCATAGCAGTAGCTCTGCAAATACGTAGTTTTCTGTAGTTCGCTACCTCGTTCTCATCTGACCTTCCAGTTGGACACAATCACGTCCTCTCCTCAGAATCTTCAATACTTCACTCCCTTCGAAGATCAACATTCATGTCCGAGCAAACCACGTGGATAGTCAATTGATGACAATTCAGTCTGTCCACAAAACGGCATCTGATATCTCATTTTCTTTAATGTTTTTATCGCTTTCCTTCCTTTGGAGTGCTGGTCAGCTGATATGATCAGGTAGGACAAGTCTTCATGCTCATGTTCTATTGTGTCTGAGACCAATAATCTTCGTTGTCCATGCCAGACGACAGCTTTAGCAGTTATCATATAGTTTTCCAAATTTGAAGCTTCCCTTCGTAGCACACTCCTTCACGATCGCTGTGTGGTCCCTTGCTGATGCGCTCTTTTATATAATTCAATAATTTTTGATAATGCTTTCCTGTGTCGAAAGCAAATATCAGTTGAACACCATTTTGAATTTGCCATGAGCTGTGTCACCTCATGTTAATACAACCCAATATGTTTTGTGAGTTTTTAGCCTGATAAGCTTGAAGTCAGATCTTACAGCAGATGTTAAAGTCTGGTGATAGTGTTTACTTGATGGTGCACAGAGTTAACATAGTTGATAGGAATTATATTATCATTATCACATATATATACGTGTGTCCATATACACAGATATACATATATATATATATATATATATATATGTATATGTATATGTATATGTATATGTATATGTATAAATTTATATATACATATATACATACGCACATGTCATTATTGTATATTATTATTTTAATAATAATATTATTGATACATATATTATATTATTATGAATATTGTACTACATTATAAATATTATGAAATAATATTAATATGCAAAAGAAAGAAGTATGGTACAAGAAGCACAGCACAGAAGAAGCAGAGATAGGTATATATAGAGAGACATATATATATATATGGTATATCAATGTTGTTATTATATATTGCAGCTGGTTAAAGAAGAAGAATGTTGTTACAGGATAAAGCAGCTACAGCACACACACAATACACATATGTCAAAGAAGGCACAATATAACAAATAAACATAGCAGCATGACACATACACGCTTTTTGTGTCTTTGATTAGAATATTTGAATGTCAGCCTTTTAATATCATCGTCAAATTTGATTCGTCTTTAGGTTTTGAATGATAATCAGAAAACTGATACAATTTGAACTCTAGTCTTACGAATTTCTTTCATTTATCAATCTGATTATAATTTATTGCAGCTGCAATCAACTTCTTATTGTTCTGAGAATTTGAAAATTTTTCACTTTGTGGATGACTGCTTCAGCGCGACAGTTGATAGAATCGTGCAATCTCCAGTTGACTCAGCATTAGTTCATCAACTGACCTTTAGTCGCCTGAAGAGAATCATATGCACTAAATGAAAAGCCTCATAAACAGACTGCATGTTTTTTCCTTAAAATTTGGACTGATCAAAGTAAAATATGTCTTTATAACCTGATTACTGTTCTTGAATATGGTAAGTTTGATGCTGACTCTGCACAATGTTCTTCTGTCATATCAATAACACAAACGACCATTAAGCTTTCAAGTCTTATCAGTTTTAATGTATGTCTCGGCCAGGATTGAAACTCATTGATGACTTTGAGAAGACAAGTACCTGGAAAGAAAAGAGGAGAGAGACAAACATGGTATGAGTGGAGAAGAGACTGAGATGGATAGAAAAAGGGCAAACAAAAAGAGGTTATACTAAAACTACTATGAAAAGAATACGGCCATCTTCACCTACATTTATAATAACAATACATATCAAGACGTGCAAAAATATGTATAAGGCAATACAGCTACTTTACGTCTATGTCCTTCATCGCCTATTTTTCCACCCATGGACGCACACACGCCGTACATGCGCACAGCAACACACACACACACACACACACACACTTACATACACACACACATGACATTACGATTGACGTCGTCATGACATGATAATGACGATGTATACACATATATACATGCAAACAAACATGTCGCAAATACAAACTGAGAAATGCGAATGGTCTTGGAATCACTTAAACCATGGAATTGAACGAAATTTCCAGAACTTGAACGCAAACATGGAATCCTTGACAGCCTGAGAGTGGAAAATCAACGAACTTAGTGTTCACCTTTTCATCAAATAAACTGATAACTTGATTGAGCACTTAAAAAAAAAACTATTGATAAGAATCATAACATAATATGGGGATTGTATATCGTGAATGAAAAATATAGGCGCTCTCCAGACTATATATACGATCCCATTATGGTCGAACTTGTTAACGCATCAAACATTAAAGACATCAAAATCATTATTTGATAAATCTTCACATTGATAAAATCAATGCTGAATTGAATGGTCATTAAAGATGTTGTAATTGGACAGCAGATTCTGCAATGCGCATCGAACAATCAAAGAAGTCAGTGAAAAGAGCTCAGTCTCATGAGTCATGAAGTGCCAGAATGAATTGAGATGTTTAAAAATGTAAAGCTGAATCTTGAGACAAATAAAAAAATGTTTACGATGTATATACATGTTAAATACAAATATAAAAGTATGCTATTGCATATATTAACAAAGAATGAAGAAGAAGAAAGACATGCATGAAGAATATTATGGTCTATACATGAAGGCTAGACACATATATAAATCGTTTAAATTGGAGTATACTTTGTGTTCTGGTAAAGCAAGAATCAGGGTCGCTGATAATGAAATACATTGATAGTTTGAACTCAAAAATCATTATAACTGAAATGGCTCGTGAGCGCTCTGGGATGTCGTTCAAAACAGGTTTTCCGTTTTCAAAAACATCTCTACTGAGAACTAGAATGGTCCAGTGGTCTGTTGTTATCCGTGGAAATGGTTAGATAAAAGAAAAACTTGACAACGAAATGGAGTGATATAGAACAGAAGAGTATAAATAAATAAAGAAGGAAGAGCACAGCATGATAGAAATACTAAATACATGAGAAAGAGATGCTTAAATATTTATGATAAGAAATATTATAAGACAAAGAAATGATAAAACTTGATAAAGGAAAAACAACTCCAGTGCAAACTAATGTAAGAATACTGACTCTGAGAAAAGAGAACCAATCAACCAGAGGCTGGATAAAAGATATTTCCAGCTGGTAGTTCATGATTAACTCCGTGAGAGTGGCGAATAGCTCAGGAGGGCAGGATGGCTAAACCAGGTTGATCTTCCAGCTGCACCGCATGTCGTACCTGTGGAATGACTGCCTCGGCAAGCCATGCTTCCTCCTGTCAGCCCCAGCTTCTTACTGTCAGCTCCTGGGCTAGTTCTGGACACTCACCTGCTCTGGCTCTTCTGGCTCCTTCATCTCTTTCCTCTGGGCTTCTTCTACCTCTTCTCTGCCCTCTCTCTCAACCTCCTAGCTCTCCTATGACATATGATATTGACATATACATGTAATATATATATATATATACATATAAATCATTTAAATTTAAGTCTCATTTATTCTTTTTCCAAAATTTATCAATTGTGCTAAAAGGTATTTTTTCCAATACTGTCATTATCCTTTAATCTCCAGTTTTTTTTCTAAACACTTTCAGTAAAAATGTTTCTGTTAGTGTATTAAAAAGCCCAGAATAATTGAGCTGTCAAAGTTTGTTTCAAATATTATTGATGAATATGATGACAGTGTATGATATTATTCATGATTATATGGACATGGTTTGTAGGTCACATCATCAATATCAAAAGTTATAGAATGTACTGCCATTATCGCCACGCCGCTTCTGGTCGAGGCATATTAGTCCAGCTGTTTCCTTTATACTGTCTCCTCCTCAATTTTCTCGTCTTATGTTTCCTTCCTTCTTTCTGTCCCCTTCCTTTTTTATTTTCCTTCCTTCCTTTCCTTCTTTCTTCTTTTCCTCCTCCTTCCTCTTCCTTCAGTTTCATCTCCTGTCTTTGTCTTCCTCTCCTCCTTCTTCTCCTTCTTCTCTTCCTTCTTCCTTCTCTTCCTGCTTCCTTCTCTTCTTCTTTGTCTTATCTTCCTTCCTTCTTCTTATCAGTTATCCCATTTTCAACCTTCCTTCTTTTTCTTTATCCATGCTCCTTCCTCATCTTCCTTAATTTGATCTTCTTCCTTCCTTTTCCTTCTTCCTCCCTGTCGTTCCTGTATCAAAGGCAATCCCCATTTATCAATCTGGATATTTCCCTCGCCCTGCCTCGATGTCTTCCTGGCCTGTCCTGGTTTCATACCTTGTAAAGCCTGACCTTAAACCTCCTGGTTTCTGCGCTAAGCCTGATGCAGCTTTACTGCGTCATGCATGAGTGTCGTCAATTATGCCTTCGTATGTTCCTTAGGAGTAAAGCTCCGCAATGATATACTCGTGTATATTTGAAATGCTGATAAATGAAGACACACAAAAGGCATAAATGAAAAAGTTGTTTCACAAAAATGGAGAGCAGCTGCGCATATGTCAGATATGTAACATGGGACGTGGTCACCATGCCGAAGGACTCGCGTTGAGAGCGAATACATGAAATGGAGGCCGATAAAGGCGACGTGCACGGTGGCGAGAAAGCGAGGACGGCGCAAGGTGGCATGCACTGAAGGCGTGACGGTCGGGATGCGGCGTGTCGGTCAGGTTGGCTCCGGTAGAGCAGGCTTACAACGCCAAGTGGCCGCGACAGGCGCGCACAAGCGGACGGGCGCAGGGAGGCAAACGACTTTGCCCAGAAGGTCATGTGGACGCCTGGTGAAGAAGTGACGGTACAAGCTCTGGAAGATAAAACGCGCTGCAAACCCGTAAAGCGCAGAGGACGCGCATAATGGCGTCCGTGAGGAAGAGGCTATTTTTGTGCATGGATGATGTTCTTTGACAGATGGATCAGACGCGCGTCCTTTTTGTGTGCAGCGGCCACAGCGAGAAGATAAAAGTGGAAAGTTTTCTGCCCAACGAGTCGTCTTCAATCACCCATTTTATGAATCACTCAGTCGACCATCACTCTCTGGGACCTCAGTCCACTCCGAGGTCGGACAACAGCACACACGACACACATGGCTGGTCACGCGTCACACACCAGCGTTGTTGGCAATATTACGCCGCTACACACACACGCAACAGCGTTAATAATGTTACAAAAAGATACAGTTGCCACAGTCACACACGCCACGACACAATGTTATTATTGTTGAAAAACACAACATCCGGACACCTAATTTCCCGCCACACATCGTCGATGGTTGGTCACTACAGACGATTTTTCCTCTAAAAGTTTTCTCACTCTCATATCGAATGCCTTGATGGTAAATAATCTTTTTTGTGTGTTGTTTCTTTTTTTCTCCTGTTTTTTTTTATTTCTTTTCGTATTTTTCTTTTTCTTTTATTTTAGTTTATCACCTTTCTTTTTATTTTCTTCTTCTTCTGTTTTTCTTCCTTTTTTTCTCTCTTTTCTTCTGCTTTTCCTGTTTCTTCCTCTCTTCTTTTTTTCCTTCTGCCTCTCTCTCTCTCTCTGTCTCTCTCCTCTCTCTCTCTCCCTCAACCTCTCTCCCCCTCCCTCTCTCTCTCCCTCCTCCCTCTCTCTCCTCCGAGAGCTCCTAGACCTTTGTACATTCTCAGACTACAAAAGTCCCAAGTTTTCTTTTTCTTCTTTCTTTTCCTTCTGAGGTGGATTGATCAAGATGCTGGAAGAGAAATATTCTGAGTCTCAGAGCCAACCTGTAAAGTCAGGAAAGATGGGAACCACATGCCTTGATCTCTTTTATACACTATTTGAAGTCCAAGTTTGTCACTGCTGAAATTTCTTTTCCTCATAGTGAAAGCAAATATACTCAGGCTTTGGGAATTTTTGATAGTGCTGAAAGATTTTACTCTTATCGACTTTTTCTCTTACTACGGGTGGAGAAGGCTGATTTGATACAATAATATATCGCTTGAGTGGAATTTTTCGTCGCACTTTAGTTTGGCAAGATATTTCAAATATGGAAGTCACGTAGTTTTCTGACAAAGGGACCTAATTGTTCCATGAAATATATACTCCCCATCGCAGTGCTGTTTGTTTTGATTTATTCACGCCATCTTGCTGGCAGTTGAGTCAAACACGCCTATTTGATAATCACCGAGCAAAGAAGGTGATAGTACTTCGATAAAGGCAGCCAGCGTAATATCACAACCGTAGAGCGACAGGAGGTAAAGGGGAGACGGGGTGGAGGAGAAGGAAAAGAGGATGAGGAGGAGGCAGTGGAAGGCGTGAGTGGGAGGGGGAAGGACCAAACACTAATGTCACGACTGCGGCGGTTCAGTCAAACTCGAAGTGTTTTCTTTTGGGTTAAAGGCAAACAGAGGGAATGACGTCACGCTTCGCTTTATACCTTATTGAACAAACGTGGCCAATCAGCGTCGGAGAATGACGGCGAGGGCGGGCGGGGAGAAGGGATGGGCGGCGAGGGCGAGGGGGGGTGAGGGGGCAAAGGGGGCGCGTGGGTGGGGTGGGCGTGGGTCGGGAGAGAGCCGTGTGTTTGTCGGTCTGACACGAGATTGAAGCATTGTTGGCGCTGATGAGCTCGAGGACGGGCGTCAGTCTTTCGAAATCCCTCTGGCCTCGGACCCGACGCCGGAAGGCCCTCGCCCGCGTCCCGTGTGGGTACGTTCCGCGAGAACAAAATGCTAAATGAGTTGCAAAGCGTGGATAATAACGTTACGAAAGTTGGGGAAGTTCAGTCACGCACATTGAGACCCGAGAGGAGGAGGGGGAGGGGGGGTGCTAGGCAGGGCCTCGAATCTCCTTCGTTGCTATCGAAGTACACGTGCTGGGGATTCGAGACACCTGTTGGCAGGGCAGAGCACACCCGTTTGCGAGTCCGTAGATGTGCCGTCTGGAGCAAGGCAGCCCTTCGTTAGATAACATTGCCTGTAACTTTGTTTGCTATGAGGTTACAAGGAAAACAGAGCGAAATGATAGTAAAAAGTCTAAAAAGAAGAACGATATGAGAAAGAAAGAATATGGGACGAGAAAATAGCTCTAATCTCCCGCAGCCGAACAGATGCTGATGCGGGTTATCTGGAAAGAAAAGCAAAAAGCGTGACCAATCACAGCCGTGCGGGCAGGGCATCCCGTCGAAGCACCGCAGGCAGTAACTAGGATTTACGAGAGGCAAGCGATACCCTTGTTGCTTGTCAACATGGAGGCCCGGCCGTACTGCAGCCTACATGCTCATTTTGGCGCGGTCTTGATTACGTGGCAAGTCCACCAGACGTCCGTCGGATGCCGTACTAAATAGGCTTTACGCTCAGCTGGTCTATTCCTTGATCGTCGCCGCTTTTTATGCTTTGAAACGTGTTTAGGAGATCAAGCCCACGTTTGGCGTAATCAGCCTCGTGTACACTTCCCCTCTCGGTTAACACGGAGGAATTCTTCGCAGGCGCTCGTGACAAATGACAATCGGGAGAGAAAATGGCGGCGGAAAAAGTCGGCGAGGGAATTGCGACTTCCTCAGGTAAACAAACGAAGCGCGTAAGGGACTGGAAGAACGACCTGTCCCCACGAATATAATATTCCCGGGAAACGCGAGCGGCCCTATTATGAATGGGGCAGGAGTAATTTTTAAGTCGTTAGCACCGGAACCAGCCGTCAGCACCGCCCTCGCCGCTGACGTATCTGTTACAGCCGGCGAGAGCGTACGGAGAGAGAGTAACTGCCTGGCTCCCACGCTGGCTATGGGCGGGTATGGGTGGGTATGGGCGGCGGTTAGGAGGGGCGTGGTGCTGATATGAATACTGATGAGAACAGCAGGAGTAGGAGGGGGTGAGGGCTATTAATATGATATTAATTTCTCGATAGAGAGGAACTACATGTAGAGAGAAATAGGCCTAGATATGTGTGCAGACACGTCCGCCTGTGTATCTGTCCGTGTATCTCCTTGTGTACACAAACACACTCGTTTTTTGCGTGCATATCTGTGTGAATGTGTCCTTCTTTTAGTTTAATGTTTGGCCCCCTTTTAAGAGCATTCCTCGGTCATTCCATAATTCAATTGCCGAAATAGACCCGAAATAACCCGCCGCCCTCGCCGAACACACGTATAAATCCCGCGGCCCGAAAGTTGACGTTTAATATTCCCTTCCTCGTCGCCGTAATGGCCTCCCCCCTCCCCTCGCGTCGCCGATTCCGAAACAGCAATAAAGTCCCGCGCCCTCCCCGATCTGGCGCAATCCCCGCGGCCGCCTGCAGGTCTTTAAATTAATCGCCTGGAATTAGCTAAATTAGTGTTGAAGATAAAATGGATATTTGAAACAAGCACATCCTTAATGAGGTCGGGACGGCGGTAGAAAATGGGATAATGCTGTGGGTCCCTTTTTAGTGTGAGGGGGGAAGGGGGGGGGCTTAATTTTTGTTGTTTTTGCTGTTGCTGTTTTTGTTGTTGTTCTTTCTGCTGCTGTTCCAGTGGCTGTTGTTGCTGTTGATTTTTGTTTAGGGGTCTGATAGCACGCGTGTTTGTCTGTCTTCGGCGGTATCTAATGAGGCGAGATAACTTGTTTAGGGATTAGAGTAAAACCCATAAATCTT
>NC_091560.1:27021535-27029035 GCF_042767895.1 Penaeus vannamei
CACTACGCCCTAACGCCCCTCACTCTTTCGTCATTTTCGACCTTAAGGATAGCATTTTCTGCTGTTATTGTCTTTCAATTGCAGTCTCTCCCTCTGGTTTTATCTTCTTTTCTGCTGGTTCTCTGAGTCATGCTCTGATAAGTTGAAATTCATTATACCCGAATGTGAGTGACAAAGTGCTGGCAGGGCGTTTAAGTGTGATGTATAGTCCAAACAACAGGAATTTATACGTACAACATATAGCTTTGTCAAGATAGAAAAAACGTCAAGAATTGATTGTGACATCAATCACGAATGCAGCGCGAGAGTGACACATGCTAGTGATCATACACATAAATATCAAGTATATCAGCAAGGCTTTTGTGATGATGCCAGCCGCGAACGACAACCTATTTGTCAAGACATTAAAGAACATGACACGTACTTGACATGTGAGAGCGAAGAAGGGAGACGCACCGCACTGAAAGGGAACACTGGCGATTGCTGGCCGCGCTGAGGACAAATCAAGTCTAACACATTATTAAGGGATCGATCAGGGGCTTCAGCATTGGGCTCCATTATTTACGGGTCGTGTAGGAGAGACACGCTGGATCTTGGGTCATACATGCAAGACACCAATCACGCTCAACACACACCCAAAAAAATGCATAAAACTCCAATTTAGTTTGAGATTCTCGGGTATTTATTAATCCGTCCCGTGACCAGGGAGCGAGGGAGGGGAGTGTTGTTGGAAAAAGATATATATATATATATACGGAGGGGAGAGAGAGAGAGGGCATCGAAATTTTTGTGAAATACGGCCGTCGTTAAGAGAAGGCAGTCACGAAAAAGGAGCTGGCAACGCGCGGAGGAACGAGTGCCTTTTTTACGCCGGTCAAGCGCGAGTCCATCATGAAGGGGCGCCCCACGACCGCCGCCGCCTTGAAGAAAGCGAAGAGGATCTCGAGGGTTTTTATTGACTCGCTGGACCGAGGGCGTGTCCCGCTGCACATTCCAAACACTGGTATGTGGACTTGCGCGACGGCGGCGGAGGGGCTTTTGGGGGGCTTGGGTTGGGGTTATTCAGAGGGGTTCTCGAGGGCGAAGGTTTGGCGGTGGGGGGGGGGTATGGTTGGCGGGGAGTAAGGGAGATGAAGAATAGCCAGATGGGAAGAAAGGTGGGTATAGAATAAAAGACAGAGGTGCACACAAACAAACGCAATAAAACCAGGAAAGATTAAGGACGGTTAAAATGAGGAAATAAAGAAAAAATCGCAAGAGAAAATAATGTGGCAGTTAGACCGGCGACCGCAGGAACTTTGTGAATATTTTACAAACAACAGAAGAGGCAAGTAAGGAAGAGAAGGGAAGCAAGGGAGAAGAACATATCGAATGGGACGTCGATTTAACCGCAGCCAGTGTGAAGGCCATTAACAAAAGCAATCAGTTCGTCCCCTCACCCTTCTTCGTACCCGCAACCCCCCCCCCCCCTTCCTTTCGACTCCTTCCACCTCCACCCCTTCCAACCCCTCCCACCCCATCCCTCCACACCCCTTCCGATCTCTTCCCACCCTACCCCTTCCTACGACCTCTTCCCAATCCACCTCACCCCTTCCTACGACCCCTTCACACCCCATCTCACCCCTTCCCTCACACCACCCCTTCCCGTGATCCCTTCCCACCTCACCCCTTCCGACCTCACCCCCCCTCACACCGCACCCCCCGCCATTCGAAGGCCAAGGGATGAAGCAGTGACGACCTGATGAATTATTCAAGCAACTCGAGAGACTCGGCCTGCCAAAATCTCAAGGCGCTTTGATCTCCTCGGGGACGTCACTCGAGGCTGATGACATGAAAGGTTGTGGCTGTTTAGGGACTCCTCAGTACGGCCGCGTAGAGGGAGGGGAAGGGGGGGGGGGGAGGTGAAGAGGTCTCGGCGGCGTTCGGTTTCTGTAAGGGGGGGGGCGTTGTTCTTTTGTTTTTTCTTCTTGTGTCTTTTTCTTTCTTTCGCTCTTTATCTGTTTTATCTTTCTTTTTGTTTTTTCTTTTTCTTCCTTTCCCTCTCTCTCTCTCTCTCTCTCTCTCTCTCTCTCTCTCTCTCTCTCTCTCTCTCTCTCTCTCTCTCTCTCTCTCTCTCTCTCTCTCTCTCTCTCTCGCTCTCGCTCTCTCTCTCTCTCTCTCTCTCTCTCTCTCTCTCTCTCTCTCTCTCTCTCTTTCATCGGTCTTTTTCTGTCTGAGTACTTTTTCTTAGCTCCTTGTGCAATGTGCAAAGACAGATAATGTTATCTGTTATTTGTGCCATGTACTCGTAGGATACCTTGTAAAAACATTATGTTGTTTGTTCTACTTTATCGTCCTTTTTATTGTTAATATTTCTGTTGTTATGACGACTGTTGGTTTTGTTTGCCAGGGTTATAGTATCATTACTATTTTCATATTTTTAATGATCTTCTTGATTATTTTTGCATTGCTTTTCGTATGTTTTTTTTTGGGGGGGCTAATGTTGCTATTGTTGCTAGGACTGCTGTCATTACTAGTAGAACTTCTACTGCTGTTACTACTACTACTACTACTACTGCTGTTGCTGTTGCTGCTACTGCTAATGCTGCGGCTATTACTATTACTACTATTACTACCACTACTACTAGTACTACTACTACTATTATTGTCACTATTACTACTAGTATTATTACTACTACCGCTTCAACTACCACTTCTACTACCACTACTACTTGTGCTATTGCTTCTGTTACTGCTGCTACTACAGATTACTACAACCACTACGACTACAACATTACTTGCCATCATTATAATTGTCAGTTCTATTTTTAGAACACACCGATATTTTTTCCCATGAGAATAATAAACATTTCGAAACAATGGGACGATCAGCCAGCGTTTGCCAGACGTGAACAGAATCCAACGAGAACCGAATCGTTAGTCCAACATGGCCAGAGTAAATCGCGGGACCAGATTCGCACGCGCTGGCCTGGATATCGCGAGCTCTGACAGCTAACGTGTGATTCAGTCGTCCCAATTTCCGTGCGAGTGGCCGTTGAATGTTTTAGTAATTAAGTTTTCGTTTGTCATGAAATTAAAGTGACAGGACCCTCATTTGATCTGCCCATTAACGTCACGTTGGATGTATTTCCTTTCTACGTCTCGTGTTTGGTCTTGACTTTTTTTCTTCTTTTTTTAGGGGGGGGGGGTGAGGTGATTGTGTAAGGTCTGTTTTATTCGAATAAGGAAAGAGTCGTTTCTGTGCCAATGTTGCTTTTGTTTGGTGCCTCAAGTTTGCATCTAAGGAATATTAGCACGCAAGCCTTATAGAGAACCTTAAACGTTCATTAGCGAGTGTTTAAAGTAATGTCGACGGCTGTAACCTCTGCATGGAGCTCACGCCTCGAAAGCGCAATCGTGAAAGAGAAAACATCATTAACTTCACTTGCGCGAGACCTTTGTCGATTACTCGGTGACTGCAGCCCACTCTCGCGGCAGCAGGACCACCCCGGCGTTATTTGGTTAACTGGTCCATTTAGCGGCGAAAGCAGGTCTAAACATTAACATAATGACAACGAGGGTCCGGAGGGCTGGGAATACAACGCCAGGCAGACGAACCTGTAATTTGCATACACTACTAACCACACCGACGTGCCGTATATGGTGTTTGACAACCTATTACCGCTCTTACAGCAGTGCGTATCCCGGACTGAGGTCAGAACAGGCTTAAGCCACGTAAATCTGAGGGGCGATTTGCATATAGGGCCATCCAGTGATATTAAATCTTGCCGAACCATAGGCTTGGACAGGCTATTGTTGTTCCCACAGCCTGTTTTCTGCTCATTTTCCTCGCTATTAAAATTATCTGGTAGATCGGCTCTGAAGCGATTAGCGGTCTGTGTAACGTTTAAGGCCGTCCTGGTTGCGTGACGCAGCCAGACATGCTAACATAAAGATATGTATGGAAATTGATAATAAGTATGTGGTAGGCAGGTGTAATTTTAACATGTATTTTATATCCCATGGTTTCAGCTCGGCGCCCCGGGTGGTGCTGCGACGGTTCCCCTTCCTTATACGGCCCTTGTCGTGTTTATTATATGCGAACATGATAGATGTCTCGTTGGATTATGGATTAAGCCAGGCTCCTTGTTGTCAGCGCAGCGAGGTTTATTTTTATTCTCCAAGATTATATATTACATGACTGATGTGTCCATGTCCGCATACATCCTCCAGTGTGTTTGCATGTGAGTGTATATTTATTAGCTTGCATGACGCTTGTTTACGAATGCGATAAGAATAGATTAGGCAGTTACCAGTTCAAATAAACCAGGCTAATTATCGTTTATCTCCTCCTCTAATAGAGACTGCGAGTGCGTTAATGACATGCCGTGCTCTGGAGCGAGTCAGGCAGCCACGACGCACTCGGGGAGGCTTCTCTGGAGGCGGGACGGGGCAGGAGAAACATAAATAAATAGAGTCGTAGCGCACGGCCAAGCAAGCACTTCATCGCGATTAGCTGGAGAGAGTACCAGATAGATGGATTCGTAAAAATGACGCAAGCCAGATTGTATAAGCACAGACAAGAAGAAAAACTACAGTGATAATACGGCTTTACGAATCCAGTCACCAGAACAGTGAACACACGAAAGGGTATTTTTTTAGCCACACAATCTATTCAGAATCATATTCAAAGTTTGGTTCTTTCGTCCAGACGACAGTCAACCTTTTCCAGGTCCATGTAATGACACAAATTTGAACAAAAGGTCGGAGGACATTTTCATAAATTTCCACATATCAGATGGAAAGGTCGTCCACCCTTTTCCCGCCCCCCCCCTCCCCCGCCTCCATAAAACACGTCGGCTCGGAATAAGGAGACATTGCTTCAGTAATGCGGATGACACTAAAAGCATCGATAAAAAACAGTAAAAGTCGCCTGTAAATCGCAGCGAGGGAATACTTCGCCGAGACGGACGCCGCTCGTGGAGGGGAGGCGGGGCGCGGGCGGCCAGGGGCCTCTCGGGGTTGCAAGGGGGAGGGGGGGGTCACGGTTCTGAGAAGTGTGATGATGTATATTAATATATGTGGAAGGGTGTGTTGAGAAGCGAGTGATGTGAAAGTGGTGGATCTTCTGAGGCTGAGTATGGAGACGATTTACTAGTTATTCTGATATAAAATAGCGTTTGATAGGCAGCCATCCGGGTCTGTGCTATAAATAGATCTTTACCATTCAACACAAGCAGACCTCAGCTGAGTCGAACTTAATGTAGAATAAAAACAAACAATAAAGAAGCCTTGTCGATATGCAAAGAAGTTTACTTGTTAAGGTAAGTTACTGTGGGTTGGGCCATGGCAGCTTAAGCCCATCAAGATGGATCAAGTTGGTTTAGTGTGTCTGCGAGTCCTCTCGGTCTCTGAAAGAACTGAGCAAAGTCATCGTTTTGTTTATGTGCACAGCAGGAGGAGAGCAAGACGCGGCTGCAGCGGGCTGTGCAGCGACATCTATTCCGGAGTTGGGCCGGAAGAGTTCAGCCTGACCCGCGCCCGGGGCCCGTCTGGCGCGCCGCGTGGCCGCCCTTCGGCCGCGACGGGGACAGCCAGTTTCCCGGCAGACAGTGTAAACAGAGAAGCGGAGTTCGGGAGCGTAATTGCACGTTTACCTGATTAACGGATACGACTCAGTCAGCAGTTCGCTGCGGTACCGCCACGCGCTCTACAGCCACTCATTATTGCTCTTTATTAATGTTGCATACGCGAGCTGAGAGGAAAAAACGAGGGGAGGGGGAGGCGAGAGGGGAGGGCGACCCCGTTAAAGAGCCCCGGTGTGACCCCGATGAATGTCCCTAGCCTATCATTTCCACCAATTACCCCGAAGTGTGACGCGGGAGGCGACTCGGGGCTGTGTGTCGGACGGCCATAAGGTCGTTTCTTTCGTAGGCGCGAAGGGAAATATCTGCCGCACGGTTATCGTCCTGTGAGAAATAATTAATCAGACACTTCTTTAGCGTGACTGTGATAACTGATTATTGTTATCGACTTTATCATTTGGTGTCTGGACTGCGTAGTTATTTTCTGTTTATCCCTGAATCTATTTGTCACGGTCATGGGGACATGTTCATGTAGAGAAATGCATGGCTGCCGATGACACCGCGGGCGAGGCGGTCGATAATTCGTGGCAGCGAAGGGCGCGTTTTCTTCCGGCGCCGATGAAGAAAACGTCCTTTGATTTGCCAGGGCGGCGCGCGAAAACTTTTTTGCGCTTCGCTTTTATTGGAGGAAACGCACGCACACAAACACGTGCGTTTTCGTGTGTGTTTGTGCGTGCGTTTGTATGTATATATGTGCATATATATATGTATGTATATATATATATATATATATATATATATATATATATATATATATATATATATATATATATATATATATATATATATATATATATATATATAATGTGTGTGTATGTATATATCTGTATATATAGATAAATAGATAGATAGATAGAAAGATAGACATACACAATATATATATGTATATGTGTGTGTGTATGTGTGTTTGTATATATACTGTATATATATATATATATATATATATATATATATATATATATATATATATATATATATATATATATATATAATGTGTGTGTATGTATATATCTATATATATAGATAAATAGATAGAAAGATAGACATACACAGTATATATATGTATATGTGTGTGTGTATGTGTGTTTGTATATATACTGTATATATATATATATATATATATATATATATATATATATATATATATATATATGTATGTATGTATGTATGTATGTATGTATGTATGTATGTGCACACACACACACACACACACACACACACACACACACACACACACACACACACACACACACACACACACACACACACACACACACACACACACACACACACATAAATATGCATACGTACATGCATTCACATGTATATGCGCACACACGCACTCGCTCAAACGTGCAGCACATTATAAATACACGCTTGTATGTGTTTAACGTCTCAGCATCTAATCAAAACTCAATATGTGAAGCATTATCATTAGAAATGAAATTGCCGGACGTATTCGTTTGTGAGACTGACACTGAAAGTTGGTAATTCACCCAGTAATTAGGGCGGCCAGGGAGGGTGGGGTGATTGTTACCTCATTAAGAGACAGAAATGCTCCATTAATTGTTTTTAAAGCAGAATTTTCTTCGCGACTCCGAGACACAAAGTAGTGGTGACGCTGCGAGGGGAAAGGGACGCCCGGGATCGGATTCTTTTCGCCTTTTTTAAATAGAATAGTGACCCTTGGATGGACTTTTTTAAATTTCTTATTTGTCTATTTGTTTATTTTATTATCTTTTATTTCTATTTCATTTTGTTGAGACGTTATGGTATACCATATGGCTTAGGGGAGTAAATGCATGCAGATATACGTATATACACATTAATACCCATATATGGACGCAGGCAGGCACAACCTCATAATGGCGAGCAA
>NC_091560.1:27046535-27051535 GCF_042767895.1 Penaeus vannamei
GACGTGTGGGCTTCGGGCTGGGTCTTAAGGCAAAGTGGTAAGGTTCTCTTTGTTTCTTTTTTCCCTTTTTTAAGTGGAAAAAGAGGATGAATGAGGAAACTGAATATTTATATATTTTTTTCCTTCATTCATTTTAAGTGTAGGTTTATTTAGGTAACCCAAAACGACGATTTATCTTACCCTATAAGAAGTCAGGTTTAGGTAACAAAACCCAGCGCTTCTTGCTTCTCTTTCCTTCTAAGTAGGCAGGTTTGGGTAATAGAAAACGACTCCGCGACACAGCGAGACGCCCAGACAGAAAAGGGGCGCGGGGATGACCCAACGCCCGCCCGCCCCGCAGCCTTCCCTCGGAGCTGAGGCGGGCGAACGAGCTCCTCTCCCTCGCCCAGCGCAAGATCTTGACACCGAACTCCGCTATCGGGGGCGATCGACATACCGAACACCCGAATTAAATCATCAAACAGAGGAATCAAGCGTAATCGGAGCCTCCTGGCCGGCGACCTCTCGCGCCGCGCTGACCTGGGCGGGGGCGGCACTTATGATTCCCATTGTTGGCCGAGGTCAAAGGAGCGTGTTGGTGGGCGCAGACAGTTGCTTCTGATAACCGTTTATTGGAGAGGAACACAAGGATTCTTCGCTCGTAACCGGGAGCGGCGGCCCGGAGATAACGCCCCGGACTCCGCTTCTATCTGTTTATTTTGTTTTTCTATTCTTTTATTTCGTGCGCTTATATGGATGTTTAGGCGTGGAGGGAGGATGGAGCATCGAGATACGTGCGAGCTGATAGCGAGGTTTACAAAGAGGCTGCCGTTTATGTTTTCTTTTTGGAAAATAACTCTTGAGAAATTAGAGGTGTCTCTTGTTAGTAGACTAATCGTGGGCATCAACATGACCCATAAACTGCCCGGTCACGGACGAGGCAGACAGCCGGATGCTGGACGTGGGTTGCAGGGGGGCGGGGGGGGGGACGCTGGAGGGATTAGAGGAGTAGAGAAATAGGGGGAGAGGGATAGAATAAAAGGGTGGAGATGCACAGGATGGGAAAGTGTAGAGTAGAAGAAAGGGGAGGGGTTTAGAGGAGTAGAGGAAGTAGAGTAGAGGGATAGAGAAAGGGAGAATAGAGAGAGAGAGAGAGATACTGTGTATATATATATATATATATATATATATATATATATATATATATATATATATATATATATATATATATATATATATATATATATATATATATATATATATATATATATATATATATATATATATAGAGAGAGAGAGAGAGAGAGAGAGAGAGAGAGAGAGAGAGAGAGAGAGAGAGAGAGGAGCGAGGGAGAGGATAGGAAAGAAGAGACCGGGCTTATATGAGTAGAGAAGGAGTGGATAGAGAAGTAGAGAAAGGGGAAGGGGGAAGAGGAGCAGAGAAGGGGTAGAGTGCAGTGGAATAGAGTAAGGAAAAAGGGTAGAGCAGTAGAGAAGATGGAAGAGGGGATGGGGGGGGGGGGGAGGCTGTACTGTATGATCGTCAAATAAGAGACTCAAGGAAAAGGCGGGGGGGGGGGGGGGGGGGGATTATTTACGAGACGCCCCGACCTTTGCACTCCTTCGACCCAGCATCCGTGTCTTGCAGCCGCGGGTGATTGGCTGCCTTGCCCTCCCCCGGTCCCTTCGCAGACTAGGCTTGACATTTTACTTTATGGGCGATGATGGAGGGAATTCATAGTCAACGAGTGAATTGTATTGTTGCTTACCGGGGATACTCGGAGACCGGATACTCTCCTTCTCGTGTTGCCTTTCCCTTCCTTCGCTCTCCCCTCCCTTCATTTGCCTTCCCTCACGCTTCCCTCCCTTCACTTGCCTTCCATCGCTCTTCCATCCCTTCACTTGCCTTCCCTAACCCCTCCACTCCCCCTCCCCTTCCCTTCTCTCCTGTCCCCTTCCCCTCTTGTTCCTTTCACTTCTCTTCCTTTCCTTTCACTTACCCTTCCCCTCTCCCCTTTCCTTCCTTCCTATCACTTTCCCTACTCTTCCCTCCTCTCAGCTTCCTCTCCTTTCCCTCGCCCACCGTCTTTCCCTTCCCGTCTCTCATACTTCCCCTTCCATCCCCTTCCCTGCTATCACCTTCCTTTCCCTTCTGTCCCCTTCCCACTGCTGTCACTCCTTGTCCTTCCGTCCTCTCACCTTCCTGTCCTTCCCCTCGCCCTCTCTTTTCTCCTTCCCTCCTCTCATCGCCCTTTCTTCCTTTTCCTTCCCTCTTTCTCCTCCCCTTCTCCCACCACCCTTTCTTCCTTTCCCTTCCCTCACCCCCCCCCTCCCGTCGTCCCTTCCTTCCTGTACCCCTTCCCTTCCCTCACCCCCCTTAGCCTCAGGGATCCCCTCGCCTTATGGGTTTGTTTACCAAGTCGCCAGCTTTGTTTACCAAGACGTCGTCCTGCTGCATGGATAAGCGATGACACCGAGAGAGCCATAGCAGATAGATAGATCTCTTTAGAAAAATAATATGACATGACCCTTCACGCTGATTATAGACAAAGTAGCAAACAAAAAAGAGGAGTGTCAGATCGCGAGGGCAGTGGGCCAAAACTGATTTTTTCAGAAATGTATGAAATAATTGTAATAAAAAAGCCATCCAAAACATGGACAATCGTTAAAACATTATCGCCAAGCTAAGATATTAGTATGCATTCCAGGAATAATACGGAAGATTCTGATGATTTCTTTGCTAAATTTGGAAAACTCATCTATGAACAAACAAGTGCTGCCACAATTTCACAAGGATCTATATTAGGTCTGATCCTCTTCACAATATTCGTAAACGATCTGTCGACCAAAATTGCCGTCTTGTGCAATGCGCTGATGATTCACAATTTGGCCACAGTGACTCTGTAAACAACTTAAATGAATTGATAAGAAAGACTCAATAGACACTGACGCAAACAAAATAATATGGCGACATCAGTGGCCTCAACATACACACGAATAATACATGATGTAGGTAGGCGCCCAAAACATTGCTAAAGTTCTCATGGAAACTATTGTAGATTTTGAAGGGTTTTTCGTTAGACAGGACGCATCCGGTAAATTTTGGAGTACATTTAAGACCCATATCGACAATACATGTAAAAAATACTTAGCACATTAATTTCCCTAAACCACACAAAAAAAACTCACTGTCATTGATTATTGCTTGAAGCCAATAAAGTTCAATTTCAGAATGCTCAAAAATGACAAAAATTGCCACAAGAGTTGCATTTGGCAATGTAATAAGTATGACCACATTATCCCACACACAAATAAACTAAAATGGATAAAAGTACTGCACAATACCAGTTGCGATACTTATATACTCCTTCTTTACATTTCAAAAGATCTCACATAGAAATAGGAGCATGACAAATGCAAACACGTGCACCCATCATATAGAATCAACTATGCAATATCAAAAATGTTTATAAGTTAAATACCTTTAAAACCACATTAAAGGGAGATTGAAAGATTAGATGTATACATAATGTGTATCTTATATTTGTCTACACGGAGGAAAAAAAATAGTGAGCAGGAAAACCAAAAAGTTTAAGCAGTGCTGAGAGTAAGGGAAAGAAAGGAAAAAGATGAAAGAGGACAAAGATTAAGGGTGATTGAGGTTGAAGTGGGCCAGAAATAGGAAAGAATGGACAGACGAAAGGGAGGAGAGACAAAACGGAGGATATCGAGGAGAGGATGTTGAAGAGGCGGCTGAGGGAGAAGAAAGTGGTGAGAGTAAATGAAGGAGAAAGAAAAGGGAGCGCATCGAGAGCGGGAAGAGATGGAGGAGGAGGGGCGCGAGGATGATGGAGGACGTGAATGGCAAGGCGGCCGCGGCATGTGTAGTCCCCGGGATGATAACACGCCGTTATTATTCACTTGTCGTTGCAAGATGGATGGGCGGGAGGGCAGGCGGCGGCGGGGCATCAAGGCTCGGGAAGGCTAGACAGAATTGCTTATAATGGCCGCCCGGAGGAACGCCAGGATTCCCTCGCGCACAAAGGAGTCGGAGCGCGGCTCTGAGGTGAGCGGGGAGCGGGCCGGGTCGGGTAAGGTCTCCTGCAGCCGATCCGGTTGCGTGTCTCACGGTTTTTCCCGTGGATTTTTGTTATGCATTTGTACTCGTCAAGTGACTCTCGGGCGGGTATGTAAATCAACCCGGCGTTACCGGATATTTCAGCTGGTTGTTCGGCTGTTTCTACAATAAAATTTTTGGAATGCGCTTGGTTGACTCCCCCCCGGCCTTGCAATAACATGGTCGTGACGAGGCATCATAGACGGGCTGACGTGCGTGTCGTGGGCGCCGCACGGTCGTTTCTGCGCGCGGGGCGGAGCAGGGATGCACGCACGGTCGTCGTCGTCGTCTGCAAGGTATGGCTCATGGCTCGCCACGCAGGAAGTAGCGACGCGGATCATCGTTGCAGTTGCCTGTGGCCGCGAGGTGAGGGCAGAATAGGACCTGGGCCATGAGGCGGCGGAACTCTCGGATACCATGGAAATGCATTGAGGGAGGAGGAAGGAGGAAGAGGGAGGGCATAGGAGGGGAGGAAGAAGAAGGGAGAGTAAGGGATGGGAGGGTATACGAAAGGGGAGAAGGCAGGGGTGAGAGGGTAGGAATAGGAGACAGGTGAGAGGGCAGGTGATGGGGGTATAAGGGATGGGAGAAGGCAGGGGCTGGGGTGATATCTTTCGGGACAGCGCCGCGATGACGGGCTCGACAGTCGCGGGCGACCACCGTGTTGTGGTAGCTGATGGCATGGTCTGTCCGACGCTATAAAAGCTCTGCGTTTGTGTTGTCTTGACCTTCACCAACTGGTGGGAACAGACGGCGCCGACTGAGAGAGAGAGAGAGAGTGAAAGTGAGAGAGACAGACAGAGACAGAGAGCTGTCAGACAAACAGACAGAGGCAGAGGGAGGAAACAAGAAAGGCATCTTGCAGGAGGTTTAGGAGGGAAAGAAAGACAGAGATGGATAGACT
>NC_091560.1:27056535-27059035 GCF_042767895.1 Penaeus vannamei
TTTCTCTATTAGGAAAGAGGAGGAGGGTCAGCGAAGGAAAGAAGATAGACGAACAAGGAATGGGGAGAGAGTAAAAGGGAATTAATAAGACAAGTGAACTGGGCGTGAATAAGACAAGAGATAAGTGAATTGGGCTGAATGGGAGAAGAGGAAAGCGAATTCAAGAAGATTGAGGCGTAACGGAGAAGAATCGATGGTTAATAAAGGGAGAAAATAATAGGCTTTTGTCGCCTGTGGGAGAAGGGGCAAAGAGGAAAGAAGGTAGATATGAGAGACGGCGATGAAAGGCATGAGAAGGGAATGGTGGAAAACGGAAATCTCGTGAGGAGGAAAACGAAAAAGAAAGATTGTATATTTTAGAGAAAAATGGTAGAACGATGGCGACAAAAAGGAGAAAGAAAGATGAAGGAAAGACACTGGGAAAGAGGCAAGGGGAATAAGAGTGACCGACGAAAGAGAATACAAAAAAATCTCAAGAGAGAGAGAATGTTGGAGGTAAAAACAGAAAAGAGGGGAGAAGAGAGAGAGAGAAAGAAAGAGAAAGAGGGTTCAGACAGAAAAAGGAAAGAGCGCATATAAATAGAGAAAGTACGAATGAGACGAGGAAAAAAACGAAGATTAAAAAAGAAAGAGAAAAACAAGAGAGACAAGAAGAAGGAAGATTCCAGAGACAATCAGCTTGTGGAGAGCATCGGTGGAGGAAAATAGCTGCAGGAGGAAGGAGGACGAGCAGCCAATCAGAAGGGGCGAGGGGAAAGATGCATGGGATTAAAACGAATTTAGATTTTCCATTTCTGCTAATTTGCCACTTTCCCTGGAGAGGAGGGGCGAGGGGAGGGCCTCTCCGGCGGTCTGTCTGTCTGTCTGTCTTCTCTTTCTTTGTTCTTCGTTTGTCTGTCTTGTCTTGTCTTGCTCTTTCTCTGTTTATCTGTCTTTTTTTTTCTTTCTTTCCCTCTCTCTCTCTCTCTCTCTCTCTCTCTCTCTCTCTCTCTCTCTCTCTCTCTCTCTCTCTCTCTCTGTCTTTCTCTCTCTCTCTCCCTCTCTCTCTCATTCTGTGTGTGTGTGTTTGTGTGTGTCTAGCTGTCTTTTACTTTCTCTCTCTCTCTCTTTCTCTCTCTCTCTCTCTCTCTCTCTCTCTCTCTCTCTCTCTCTCTCTCTCTCTCTCTCTCGCTCTCTCTCTCTCTCTCTCTCTCTGTCACTCGAATTGTCTAGATATTCATCTCTTTTAAACAATCTATGAAGCGCCTTATCCAGAACTTGCAACTCAAATCCGCTACACCGATTTTTTGAGGCGAAAATGCACTTGACATGATGTTTAGTGGCAGATTTACAGATTGGTGATGATAACGACTCGGTGACTAACAGGTTAATGCTCATAAGTATTTGGTAATTGACAGGTTGATGATCGCGATTATGTGAGCAAGTGGCAGGCTGTTGATGATAATTAGGGGAAATATATCGACGTTATTTAGACATGTTGTATTTAACCCCCCCCCCCCCAAAAAAAAAAAAAAAAAAAAAAGTGAATGAATTTTTTGAAAATGAAGTCATCGACCGAGTAAACCAATTATCTTTTTCTTTCGTTCTTCTCTTTCCTTCTGCATTTCCTCCTGCCGTTCGCCCCGACCTCACCCTGCCTCTGAAGGGCCACGTGACTTTCTTCGGCCACAAAACAGGGAGGTTTAATTTGCCTAATCAAGGCCTGATTATTCAACACATCGCGGCAATTAGCAGCGTCGTGTGAATCCAGTTCGTTACCGCTTTCTTCCTTTATTCTTATTCGTATTTTTGTTCTTGGCCTTATGCTTGGTCTTGTTCTTATTCCTATTTTTATTCTTGTTCTCGTTCTTATTCTTGCCCTTATTATTATTATTCCCATTTCCATTTAATTCCTGTTCCCATGTCTTTTCTTATTCTTATTTTCATTCTTATTCTTATTGTTTGAGAGAGAGAGACAGAAGGTAGACAGACAGACAGGCAGAAACAGAGAAGGAATCAGAAAGAGAGAGGGAATAAGCAAGAAAACCGAAAGATCGGAGGAGGAAGAGAGACAGAGAGGACAGGCGACCGGCAAGTAATAACCCAAGGGGCGGTCGCCTCCGGGGCCAGCATCCGCCGAGGGTTATCTCCGTCAGCAGGAGCATCTTAAGGAGGAGAGAGAAGTGCGCGAGGAGGGTGGGATGTCGGCCGGGGAGAGAGGGAGGGAATGAGGGAGAGAGGGAAGGTGGATGAGGGAGAGAGAGGGAAGGGGGATGAGGAAGATAGGTAGATAGGGAGGGAGGGGGAAAGAGGGAGAGAGGGTGAGGGAGGCAGGTAGATAGGAAGGGAGAGGCAGATAAAAGGAAATAGGGAAGGAGGGTGAGGGAGATAGGGGGGGAAGGGGAAAGAGGGAGGGGGGAATGAGTGAAGGGGGGAGGGAGGCGAAGGGGCGAATGTGGGTTGTGATTCAGCGAGAAAGGGAGGAAGGGGGGAGGGAGAGACGGAGGCAAAGGGGCGAATG
>NC_091560.1:27074035-27076535 GCF_042767895.1 Penaeus vannamei
TAGTAGTAGTAATAATATAATTAATTGTCCTCTTCCTGCTCCACTCTCTATCCCTATCCTAGTTCCTTTTTTTCTTCTCTTCTTTCTTTCTTCTTCTCATGATTTATTACCATTATTATTTTCTGTTTGTACAGCTTGATGACCTACAAGTATTCATCAGTGTCACTTATCTACAGCCAGTATAGTCTGAAGAGACACTGAATTCACATTATTGCTCTGATGACTATCATCTTCATCTTTGTCTTCATTTCCATCTTCATCTTCTCCATCATCATCATTATCGTCATCATTTTTTATCCCCCTTCACACCTCGATTTTCATTCTCAATCTCCTCTTTTTTTCTTCTTTTCTTTTTTCTTATTCTTCTCCTTCTTCTCTTTCTCCTCCGCTTCCTCCTCTTCTCACTCCTCTTCTTTTTACTCTCTTTTCTTACGCCTTCCCTCCTCCACCTCCTTCTTCCTTTCCTTCTCTTCCTTCCTCTTCCTTCCATCTCTCTCTCTCTCTCTCTCTCTCTCTCTCTCTCTCTCTCTCTCTCTCTCTCTCTCTCTCTCTCTCTCTCTCTCTCCCTCTCTCTCCTTCTCTCTCCCTCTCCCCCTCCTTCCCCCTCTCTCTCCCCCTCTCTCTCTCTCTCCAGCTCCTCCCTCTCTCTCTCTCCCTCTCCCTCTCCCCCTCTCTCTCCCCTCTCCCTCTCCCCCTCTCTCTCTTCCTCTCCCTCTCCCTCTTCCTCTCCCTCCCTCTCTCTCTCTCTCTCTCTCTCTCTCTCTCTCTCTCTCTCTCTCTCTCTCTCTCTCTCTCTCTCTCTCTCTCTCTCTCTCTCTCTCTCTCTCTCTCTCTCTCTCTCTCTCTCTCTCTCTCTCTCTCTCTCTCTCTCTCTCTCTCTCTCTCTCTCTCTCTTCTCTCTCTTCTCTCTTTCTCCTTCTCTCCTTCTCTCCGATTCATTCTGTCTCTATCTCTCTTCCTTCCCTCCCTCCTTCCTCTCTTCTTCTCTCCTTCCTCTCTCCATCTATCTATCTCGATCTCTCCTCTTTCCTTCTCTCCCTCCTTCCTCTCTTCTCCTCTCCTTCCCCTCTCCCTCTCATCCTCTCCTTCCCGCCCGACCGAGTCTGTATATCTCTCTGTATCTCCGAAACATCGGATTGAGTATTTATTTCCCGTATTTATTTCTCTTGCGTTGTTTCCTTCTTTATCTCTCTTGTGCCTTATATATATCGAGTCTCTCGTGTCATTCTTCTTCTTCTGTGTTTGTTTGTTTTCTTTGTATTGGCTCCGGTTCACTCGTGGATTTTATTGTATTTGTTTGTTTTCTTTCTCTTTTTCTTTCTGTTTGCTTTTGAGCTCATCTATTTTTTATTCTTTTTTTCTCACTTTTACTTTCCATCTCTCTTTATCACAACTTCGTTACTCTCCTTCGTGTTTCGTTTTTTTCCGCTTTAACGCACTCCGATTCCCATTTTTCTTCCGTTTTCCTCGTTTAACCCCCATAACAGGTTTTTATCGCACTCGTTACGTCTCTTTATTCTTTCTCTCTCTTATCTCCTCTTACTTCTTCCCCTTTCCTCCCTCTCATTCGTTCTTCCTTTCTACCTTTTCCTACATAAGAGCATGTCTCTTGCATTTCCTTTTTTGCCTTCATCACTTGTCCTCATTTGTATATAATCTCCATCTCCTTATCCCATACTCCTCCTTTCGTCTCTTCAACGGGCTATCCTCTTCCTCCTGGCTCTTCGCGTCTGCCTCCTTCCCCATCCTTCCGTCTCCTCCTCCTCCTCCTCTCCCTTTTCCTTCCCGCGTCTCCTTGACTCACGTCCCGATCGCCTGCCTCCTCCTTCCTCACCCTCTCTCTTCTTTCCTCCTTCCTCACCCTTATTTCTTTCCTTCCTCCCTTCTCCCCCTGCCATCTAGCTTCCCTCCTCCTTCCTCTCTTCCCCCCCCCCCTCCTTCGCCTATCCCACGGGCCATCACCGCTCCTCCTTCATCCCGGACGTCACTTCTCCGAAACAGCAAAACATAAGACCCCATCCGCCCCCTCGCCTCGCGTCGGCCCGGCACCGCTCCGCCCCTGCCCGCCTCACCCCCTCCTCCCCTTCCCCTCCCCCTCCCCCCGCCGCCGCCGCCGCTACGGTTCCTACCTCTTTCTTGCGTTTTCTTTATTTTCCTTCTTCCTTCTACGTCTATTTTCTTATTTTTATTGCTATTGTATCTTGATTGTGAATTTCGCCTTTCCTCTCTCTTTATATTTATATCTTATCGTTCTTTCTATGTCTGTATTGATTTTTTTCTCACCTGTTCTTTTCCTTTCTTTTTCTTTGTTTCTAACTTATGCATTACACTTTTTTCTTCCTCCTGACTTAGTACTGGATTTTTCTTCCATCTTTACTGCAATTCTCTTCTCCCCCCATGCTTTATTTTGCAATTTTCTCCCTCCGCCTGCCTCTATCTTGCATTTTCTTCATCCTGCCTCTTTTGTCTTATTTTTCATCTTCCTCCTCTTTATCACATT
>NC_091560.1:27081535-27084035 GCF_042767895.1 Penaeus vannamei
GGGGTGGGAGAAAGGAAGAGACTAAAAGAGGGGAGAGAGCAAACAGAGAATCATTAAGGGTAAAGGAGAGTATGAAGAAGGGAGGAAATGGGGAGGCTTGTGAGAATAAGGGTGGGGCGGGGGGGGGGGATTTATCAAGATGAGAAGGAGAAAAAGGAAGGGAGGAATGTACAAGGGAAAGAGGAATGGGAATGACTGAATGAAAGGGACAGCCAGACAGAATAACAGACAGACAGACAAACAGGCAGACTGACAGACAGACAGACAAACAGGCAGACAGACAGACACAGACTTACAAACAGACAGGCAGACAGACAGACAAACAGACGAAATTAAGGAAGGAAAGAGAGAAATAAGACACACCGGCCAGGACTCCATGAAATCCATCCAACCTTTTATATGACCGTCTTTTTAGTCCAACCTCATTACGTCAAACCTCGTCGACTGCAAAATAAAAGGGACAAAAAAAAGCAAAACGAAAATAACGAACAATGTGGCTTTCTCTTCGTTATTTGATCTTGAAGGTGGTGATACGGAATCGCGTTCAGCTTACCGGGAAATGCGAAACTGAACCGTATGCTGGCCGGGCGCAAGGTTGGTGTTAGTATGGAGTGTTGGTTTCATCTTTCTTATTGCACTATTTTTTATTCTTACCCTCGCCCTCTATCTCTCTTTTACTCTCTCTCTCTCTCTCTCTCTCTCTCTCTCTCTCTCTCTCTCTCTCTCTCTCTCTCTCTCTCTCTCTCTCTCTCTCTCTCTCTCTCCTTCCTCCTTCCTCCTTCCTCCTTCCGCCCCTTCCTCCTCCTTCCTCCTTCCTCCTCCTTCCTCCTTCCTCCGTCTTACTCCCTCCTCCCTCCTCCCTCCCTCCTTTCCTCCCTCCCTCCTCTCTTACTATCTCTCTGTCGTCCCTCCCTGCTTCCCCCTCCCTCCTCTCTTACTCTCTCTCACTCTCACTCACTCACTCTCTCTCTCTCTCTCTCTCTCTCTCTCTCTCTCTCTCTCTCTCTCTCTCTCTCTCTCTCTCATTCTCTCTCTCTCTCTCTCTCTCTTTCATTTTTATCTCTCTATCTCATTCTCTTCCCCTCTCTGTCTCTCTCTCTATCTCTCTTTCTTTCTCTCTCTCTCTCTCTCTCTCTCTCTCTCTCTCTCTCTCTCTCTCTCTCTCTCTCTCTCTCTCTCTCTCTCTCTCTCTCTCTCTCTCTCTCTCTTTCTTTCTTCTCTTTCTTTCTCTCTCTCTCTCTCTCTCTCTCTCTCTCTCTCTCTCTCTCTCTCTCTCTCTCTCTCTCTCTCTCTCTTTCTCTCTCTCTCTCTCTCTCTCTCTCTTTCTTTCTCTCTCTCTCTCTCTCTCTCTTTCTTTCTTTCTCTCTCTCTCCCCCTCTCTCTCTCTCTTTCTCTCTCTCCCACTCTTTCTTTCTTTCTTTCTTTCTTTCTTTCTCTCTTCTCTCTTTCTCTCTCCCTCCCTCTCCCTCTATCTTTCTCTTTCTCTTTCTATCTCTCTATCTCTCTCTCTCTCTCTCTCACTCAATTCCCACGAGGCGATGCGGCGTTTGTTTACACGGGCGAAATTTCGGGGAGTTTTTGGCAGGGAAATTACGATCAGTTTGGCGGGAGTTTTATTTGTCTGATGCGACCGACGTTGTCAAATACTTCTGATGCATCGCCAAAGTTTTTTTTTCTATCTCTCTGTTTCTCTCTTTCTCTTCTTTTTTTTTCTTTGTTTTCCTCTCTTCGATTTTTCTCTCTCTATTTCTCTTCTTTTTTTTTCTTTGTTGTCCTCTCTCGGTCTCGTTCTCCTTTTGACTTTTTTTTCAAAAAGGAGGAGGAGAGAAAGGGGAGGAGGGGGAGGAGGGGGGGAAAGGATGGAAGGAAAAGGAAGGGAAGAGGGAGGTGGAAAGAAGGGAAGAGTATGAAGAGCAAATTGAGAGGAAGAAAACAAAGCAGCGAATGAAGAAGAAAGAAAAGAGAAGGAAGTCAGAGAATATAAGTGAGGGTAGAAGAAGGAAGTGAGAAAAGAGGAGAAGAGGAAGAAAGTGATAGAGAGAGGAGGAGGTTAAAAGAAGAGAAGTGGTAATAATGAACTGAATGAAGGAACAAAAAAATATGAACGGATAAAATTGAACAGTGACGGGAGTGAGAGAAGAAAAGGGGAGAAGGAAATAAGAAAGAAGAGAGAGAGAGACGGAGGATTGGCTTAGTTGCCCGTGAGCTTAAAAGCGAAGAAAGTGGGGAAAGGAAAAGAAGATATGGAAAGGAGATGATAAAGAAAATGAGTAAGAGAGGAACGTAAAGGGAGATGGGGAAAGGGAGAAAAGCGAGAAAGCGAGGGAGAGGAAAGGAGATGATAAAGAAAATAAGCTAGAAAGGAACGATGGAAGGAGAGGGGAAAAGGGAGAATAGCGAGAAAGTGAGGGAGAGGAAAGGAGAAGAGAAAGAAAAAAGTAAGAGAGGACCGAAGAAAGGACGGGGACGGGAGAAAGGAGGGGCAGACGGAGGGTACTTG
>NC_091560.1:27091535-27094035 GCF_042767895.1 Penaeus vannamei
TGGCGCAGATAAGCCTTCGTGAAAAGTTAGTCAAAGGCTAAAAAGCGGCGGGTCAGCTGATACAGGTCTTCAGAGGGAGAGAAAAGTTGACTTCTAGGATGTCCGATTGTAATGAGAGAGAGAGAGAGAGAGAGAGAGAGACAGAGACAGAGACAGAGAGAGAGGATTTGTAGGTAAGAAAGGTTGTCATGGTCTTTGAAACCTGATAAGGTCATCTTGTAGGATGAGAAGCCACAAAAAGATTTAATAGGTCAATGAAAAAAATGTACTTACAAAAAATAAATGGCGGCGAGATCCTGAAGATGACTTGGAGGTGAAAGGTCGCCTGAATAACCTTTTCCGGCAACGTTATAAGAAACGGAACAGAAAAAAACTAAATGAATTTTGTTTATTTATATGATGGTGAACAAAAAACATGAACACAACAGCGCGAGTACAAGCTCAAGTGAAGTACAACCAAATGAGAGAGGAACAATGAACAACGTTTCGAGTCTAACTAGATAGCTCATCCTTGTTTATATGAGGATTCTGGTCCGATTCGACACGGTGCTATTTAGTGGTACTTCCTTACTGGTTTTGTTTTTAAGGTGATGAGTTGATTGAATGTTTCAAAACAATGAGGCGAAATTCGATTTTTTTTTTTTTTTTTTTTTTTTTTTTTTTTTTTTTTTTTGCTAATTCTATCAGTAGAAAAAGTAGACTTTGGCAATTATAGACTATTTAAGAAATCAATGTCAATTCAGTTGTTTCCATGAGAATTTTACCTCTGTCTGTCCGCGTGTTTATGCCGAAGTTATTTTGATTTTTTTCTACATATATCTAAATGAAATAGACTTCCCTTAATGCACTGAAATTAACCCTATGAAATCTTGCATCCTCACTGAGAAAGTTCCTTTTCCGAATGAAGTCTCCTCAAAGGAACGGAATCGACAGGCCATCGGATGCGGGTGATGCAAGTTCGATGTTCCAGCTCCTCCTCAGCCCGATGCGGCGCGGGGTCTCGGGGTCACGAAGTCAGCAAGGAGCGCGCTGGAGTTATGGTGCGCAGGGCGATTCGATTTTTTTCTTGAGTACGTAATAGACGTACCGTTTGGAAGGATGTGGTATGGTTGCGCTGTTTTTGTAGATGTGATATAGATGAGGGTGAGGAAACTGGTGCGGGAGGCGAATCGGGCCAATAAGTTGAGGTAAATACGTTTATTGGCGAATGTGGAGTTCGATGAGTACTGATTCTTAGACAGGATTCATGAGCGTAGTCTTTGAACTCACGAGTATGTATGTTCGTGTGTTTAACCTTGGCCAGCGAGGGGGAGGCCAACAGTCTCTTTCGTCAACAGACTAATAGTCAACAGGAAACTCGGGAAGTGAGGATGAGGATACTAATGTTGAAGTTAATCTTCCATGACCCCTCTGACCTGTCGTGCTGGAGTAGGGGCGTGGCCTGCCGTCGCCAATCACGACCTGCACACTCCCCCCGATCACGACCCTTGGGCAGAGGTGTATGGTTGAGGCCGTGCTAGCCGAGAGCGGAGGGCGGGCTCGACACTCGGGCTGCGAGCTGGCACCATAGCCTCTCCCGCTGTTGTCGCCCTCCACAATGTTTGTTTACGTGTCTGTACATTCCTATGGTACCTGCGTCTTACCTGCTCGTGCGTGAATTGCTTTCCGCCCCGTCTGTATATAACGGGACTGCCTATGGACATTAGGGGGGTCGGAATTTTCATTCAAAGGTTTTAACAGGGACAAGGAAAAGGTATTAGGCGAGTATGGGATGTTATCGGGTATCGCATCTGGACTGAGGGAAGGCGAGAGGAAGGAATCGCCAGGCGGACAGTGGGTAGGAGGGGGGGGGGGCAGAGTGTAAGGGGGTGGGGGGAGGGACGAGGGTAGGAGGGAGGGTCAGAAGGACGAACACTGTGGCGGAAGAAGGGTTTGGGAAGGAAAAGAGGGACTGAGAGAAGGGGGGAGGAAAGGAGAGAGGGAGGGAGAAGATTTAGAGAGATAGAGGGGGGGGACGAGAAGATGGAGAGAGAGAGAGCGGGGAGGGGGAAGTAGATGGAGAGAGAGAGAGGGGGGAAGAAGATGGAGAGAGAGGGGGGTGAAGAATGTAGAGAGAGAGGGGGAGAAGATGGGGATAGAGAGGGGGAGAAGATTTAGAGAGATAACGGGGACGAGAAGATGGAGAGAGAGGGGGGAAAAGATGGAGAGAGAGGGGGGGAGAAGATGGAGAGAGAGCGTGCAGTACAGTTACGGCAACATGAATGGGGATCTACTTTTAAGCATTGCCGACAACTCGAAAACGGGGCGAGGAAGAGGAAGTCGTGCAAGCCATAAGATGAGGACTGCTCTCTGCCCCCTGCCGACCCCTGCCGGACCCCCTGCGCTCCCTCTGCCACTACCTCGCTTTTGTAAAGTGTATATCTAATATGTATGGTAACTATGACACAAGAGTGAGAATGATAAGGGGGAGAAATTATGATAATGAGGTTTTATTAAGTCA
>NC_091560.1:27099035-27101535 GCF_042767895.1 Penaeus vannamei
AGGCCGAGGCAGGGTTTTCGGATGAAGAAACGCTGGCCGTGCTGACAAAATATTTCAGGTTTCACAAGTTCAAATTTCCACAATACCGGTCTGGTTTCAGAAGCTCTCTATATATTTATATTTAAAAATACATTTTTTTTTAACTCTGGAAAAGTAAAGCGTTGGTGTGTTAACGATATGCAAATATGCAAGGCTTTACAGTACAGTGGTAGCTCTACACAGCTATATATGCCATAATATATGGATAGCTGTCTTGATAGGGAGTCCCTCTAGCCGAGGATAATACAAACGTTTTAATGGTTTTCACATTCCCAAGCGGCAGACCTGGAGCAAATAACGCCATCTCATTAATTACAAACTGATCACACAAAACCTAGTAACACCGGACACTTTAAACGAATATAATAAAATCCGCAATCATGACCTAATTGCTATTATGACTATTATCTCCAGTCGCATTTTATAATCACTGTAAACTGTGCCTTGCCCGAGCAGAACACAGCCATCGAAAGTGAAAATACCGGACGCAAATCTTCATTCCACAAGAGAAAAAAATGCCTTTCCTTACTAACAATCAGGATTTGCTCACGGCGACACACAGACGTCTTCCTCATCTTCTGTTTTCTTTCTTTTTTCGTGCTCTCCCGGGCCAATTACAGGCTGTTTACGGTGGAAGACGGCGGACGCTTGGGTATTGTCGGATGTAAAGGGAGCTGCCTTGTGCGTAAACCCCTTTGGCCGGGGAGGGAAACAGTCTGCTGCGTAATACTAAAAGGGCGATATATTTCGGAGGTTATCCTCATTGCTATCATTTCTTCCCTTGCTTATCCTATTCTTAACTTTAGAAAGTGAATAGCGTATAAAACTAGAGGTGAAAAACAAACAAACACACACACGTACACAAAAGACAACAGGATAGAAACAGAGATCGCTGGCAATGATCTCTCTGTTTCCACATGTTGCACGTCCAAACATCTGTTCGGATACATTAATGCTCTCTCTCTCTCTCTCTCTCTCTCTCTCTCTCTCTCTCTCTCTCTCTCTCTCTCTCTCTCTCTCTCTCTCTCTCTCTCTCTCTCTCTCTCTCTCTCTTCTGTATATCACTCACACTCAGTCACTCACTCACACTCAGAGAGAGAGAGGAAGGGAGAGAAAGAGAGAGGGAGAGAAAGAGAGAGAGAGAGAGAGAGGGAGGGGGGGGAGAGATACATTGCTCTTCTGTTAGTCAGATTTGTATGCTTATTATCATTACGACGAACAGCGTAAACACGAGCTACGTAACATAAAAGCAGTTTTCTGATTGTCAGTCGATATATAATGTGAAGAATGCGAGTATGAGCAAATTAAGATTAGAGTTTATGCCGGATTGTAAAAAAAGTCGAATAGGCCGAAGGTTCAGGAAATTTTCTGTTCATGCATACAGCAGCACGGAGAATGAGCGGAGAAATAAATGTCATGAAGCACATCAGAAATCTATGATGAACTTGGGATTGTCGGACACCGCCAGCTCCAGCGCCAAGTTCTGCAGCCGCCCGCAGTCGATCGCCACGTCGGATGTGCTGAAGGTCACCAGGAGATCCTCGGCCCACACGCCCCGCTCGTGCAGCTGCCGGATCAGCAGCTCGGAGTCCCCTCCTGCCGGGCCATCGAGAGTTACATAGGTACGAAGTGTGGTAAAGAATCCAATACAGACATACACGCATGCCGGATACATACACAGGTGTTCGACTGCTCACGTACCTTTGATGAGACTAACCCCCATGTACGAGTAGCGCCTTTGGCTCGAGGGCGGGCACAGCTGGCGGGCGGCGTGGCACCACCATGGCACGTCCTCGGAGCTCAGGTTGCGAGGGGAGTCGATGTACATGAACGGGCCAGGCAGGGGTGGCAGCGTCTCGGGGTCGGGGCGCGCGTCGTCGGTCAAACCCAGAGCTGTGGAAACGTGGGATCTCGGTTTTAGTTTCGTCTCGTCTCCGCTCATTTGCTTCCGTTATTCAATATTTGTTGATGTATAATAAGCTTAACTTGTCCCTTGTAGTTACCGCAGTTTTCGTTGGTGAATATGTGCTGTTGTGTTTTGATTTACTATGCTTTTTGATTTTCCTTATTTTCTAGTATGGTGTCTTACTCGATCCTACAAACTAGCTGTCAAAATTTCCTCCAGTTCTTATGGAAAGACCTAATTATACACACTGCGGTGGTATACAGTGCAATGTGTTAACAAAATACTCTTTACTAGATCAGATATCTAAGGAGAATTCCTATATCTAGACAAAAAATACAAATAGATATTCTAAAGATGCTGTCAAGATTACTCTGCGTCATTATCTGTCTATGGATCTATTATCTATCCATCTGTCTATCCATTCATACATAAATAAAAAAAATATATTGTTTATCTAGCTTTCCAGTTCTTTTCCTCCGCCAGTGTGTGCGTGTGCTTGTGCCTGCCTGCCTACCTGTCTGTGTGTCTGTCTGTCTGCGTGCGTGTGCGTGTACG
>NC_091560.1:27106535-27124035 GCF_042767895.1 Penaeus vannamei
AACCGTACATTCGCCTCGTCATCTACCAATATTTAGACGTGTAATCACTCGACGGCCGCCGCAGGCCAGCCCTGTGATCGCGATTAGTCTGTACGCGTATGTGTATTTATGCAATCGTGTGTGTGCGTGTGTATGTATGCGTGTTTTTGATGAACAGATCTTAATGCCAGACAAAGTAATACAAACCAAATAAAGTAGATACGAGTCATTGCGTAAAGGGAATGGACAGAATGCAAAACAAGGCAAAAAAAAAAGAGAAAAAAGGCTTCAAGGAAAGGATAATCAAAACAGATAGCCAGATAGACGAGCTGTCGACGAGAGGGATACAGTAAAAAATCAATCAATCAATCAATCAATCACATACAACGCTGACCTTTCAATTTGTATGGAAACCTAATAGACGGAATAGGTAATAAAGACAGACTATCAATATGAAAGACGGAAGAGATAACAAAGAAAGGTTAACTACACGACAGACAAAAAAAAAAAAAAAAAAAAACGAAATAGCCCTTACTGGACAGCAATCAGTACCGGTCATTCAAGGGCGCGGGCACGTTACGGCACCATGGCTTCGAAAGGAAAAAGATGTCTAACCCCTGATACCCTGAAGGAGATGTCAGTTGATGGGTATGTAGCCCTGACGTCAGATGACCTTCGCAGTTTTTGTCCCGTCCTCAGTATCATCATCTGATAGTGCAGGGTAGATTATGGATTCAATATAGGTTTGATAATAATATGAGACGATAATGATATCGTGGGTCGTAATCTCGGTGATAAGTGAGATTAGGGATAATGTGTGTACTTATATGGCGCAGTCTTTCATAAAGTTCGTTGCATTATCCTGTTTCTCTCTCTCTCTCTCTCTCTCTCTCTCTCTCTCTCTCTCTCTCTCTCTCTCTCTCTCTCTCTCTCTCTCTCTCTCTCTCTCTCTCTCTCTCTCCCTCTCCCTCCCTCCCTCCCTCCCTCCCTCCCTCCCTCCCTCCCTCCCTCCCTCCCTCCCTCTCTCTCTCTCTCTCTCTCTCACTCTCTCTCTCTCAGTGTGTATATGTTTGTGTATATCTATGCATGTGTGTGTGTGTGTGTACTGAGTAGGCCTAAGTGCATATACATATATACGTGTATTTGTGTATGTGTGTGTATATATGTATGTGTGTGTGTGCGTGTGTGTGTGTGTGTGTTTATTCATATATGTGTGCATATATATATATATATATATATATATATATATATATATATATATATATATATATATATACACATATACATATATATACATATATATACATATGTTTATGCGCACACATACATTACACACACGCGCGCGTGTGTGTAATAGCTTTTAAAGATCAGTCAGTTCATCCGTAGGCGTCACTCGCCCTAATGCTCTGCGAATCAAATTCATTCACGGCGAGCGAGTAACTCAGTGAAGCCGCTGATGTATTCATACAACTCGGGATCATTTACCACCAAGACAAATGGACCTCTCCGTGGGATATGACCTTTGTGTCTTAAGGACCTTTGATTTCACACAAAAATGTTAAGGAGGAGGGAGCTAGGGAGGGGGGAGGGGGGGAAGATGTTAGAGCCAGGAAAGGGGATTTATGGTTCGCCGATTCTCGTAATTATGATTTCTTCTAGCCTTGTTTTCAAGACCCGTTTTGTTATCGGGGTTTGTCTGCGGTCTGTTACGGCGATATCCGTTTTGGAAGTTGCCGCCGACGATGTAATTGCGTTGGTAAGAGTAGGCCTCTCACTTGCGTCTCTAGAACAGTGAGTGAAATGTAATAGGAAGATGGACATGATTTGCTTGATTTCGCAGTTACTCTAGAGGACCTTTTCGCCTTCCTTTTCACCCTGTGTCGACGGTTGAGGGGGCTCGCTGTTCAACAACAGGAAATGTTTATCGCGGCCTTGCCAAGACTGCCAGGCATGAATCTTTTAGGCCTCCTCAGCGCCAGTTGGCTTTAAAGTTTGATACTGTAATACCGCACACCTACTACTGCCACTACAACGACTACAAACAACATAGCTGCTACTGCTGCTATTGCTATTACTCCTACTCCTCCTCCTCCTCCTCCTCCTCCTACTCCTACTCCTACTCCTACTCCTACTCCTACTCCTACTCCTCCTCCTCCTCCTCCTCCTCCTCCTCCTCCTACTACTACTACTACTACTACTACTACTACTACTACTACTACTACTACTACTACTACTACCACTACTACTACTACTACTACTACTACTACTACTACTACCACCACCATTACTACTAATACTACTGTTACTGTTAGTGATGATGATGATGGTAATAATGATAATGATGATAATGACTTTATGAAGTACTGATTATGATTATCATCATCATTTTCATATTCCTCATATTTGCCAGGGAATCCCAAACTGATATCCGATTCTCTTTCTGTTGCCCAAAAAAAAGAGATTAGAGAGGGTCGAGTGATTCCCACGCCGTCGGGAGCTCCTTGTTTGAAAGCATCATTAGCCAAAACCAGCAACGAACGTAGTTAATACGTGATTAATGACCGGAGCGCAGTTGATGAATGAACGACCGCCAATTATCCCCGATCGTCGTCCCGGATAGTTTTACAGCCCTTTCTGGAGCCCTTTCTTGGGAGGAATCGGCGGGCTTCATCAAAACCCTTTTACCATTCCGATCAGTTACGAAGAGATGAATTGGGGAGTTTACGACGGCCGGGGAAGATGACGGTCATTTATTTGACGAATTGTAGAGAGAGGAGGAAAAGGAAAAGAACAATGCAGGCTCGTAAAACTGGACGGGGTTTTATTTTTTTAGTATCATTAGTCGTGCGTTAACAATATGGTGTTGGTTTATTGTCTGCATTCGCTTGGAAAGATAGCGGCTGCCCTGTAGGTATCTAGGATATTTTACGGGACATGCACAGTCTAGCGTGTAAACTCACATCAGCACTAGTCATAATAATGATATACAAACTCGCCTTTATGCAATTTCTGTATTAAATACTGCTATTAAATAAGATACAGTGACGTTACAAGACAAAAGAGAATGGCGGTTCGAAGTATCTTATTACTAAGGTAAACACAGGTAATTAGGAGAGTAAGAGGCTGTGAACCGCGGGTAGGCCTAGAGGCGACTTCCTGCCCCGAGGTTGGCGACATGCGGCTGGGGCTCGCACTGGTAAAACAATTAGATATGATGTAGTGGCGTGTAATTCCCAGTTGTACGGTACTCCTAGGACTGCTGGAGGGGTGAGGAAGGGAGGGAGAGGAGGAGGGAGGAAGGTTGGGGGAAGAGAAGGGAGAGGGAGAGGAGGAGGAGGGGGAAGGGAGAGGAGGAGGAGGGGGAAGGGAGAGGAGGAGGAGGAGGGGAAGGGAAGAGAGAGGAGGTGAGGGGGACTGGAAGGGAGAGGAGGAGGAAGGAAGGGAGGGGGAAAGGAAGGGGGAGGGGGAGGGGGAAAGAAAGGAAGAGGAGGGAGGAGGGGGAAAGGAAAGGAGGGAGGAGGGGAGGGGGAAAGGAAGGGAGGAAGGGAAAGGAGGGAGGAGGGGAAGGGAAAGCTCGGTCTGACACGGATTGTGATCAGAGGAGACATGAAGAGGGGATTCGTAAACCTGGGAAAGGTCGGACGAACGTTTTACATTCGTCCCTTAAAACCTTCCCAGGATGTCTCGCCGAACCGCGTGGTCTTACAGGTTTGTCAGGTCTTTCCTTCACTGGCGTTTTAATGTGGGTTTTATGGCTCGTCTTAAGGGGGCGTCCTTATGGCTGATTTCGTCTTAAAAGAATCAAATGAAATCAAACCTGCAAGACTCGCGGCGTGCCTTGCAGCGGCAGATGTGTGTGGCCGGAGCCTTTATTGTTGGTAATGGCTGAAGCGCCGACAGGTAGTTACACCGGGATTGTTTTCCTTTCGAGCTCGGCGGAGGAGTAACGCGATTTTCTTCCTCTCGCCGACGGAAACAAGACACGGCGGTTTTCTTGATCCCCAGTTAAAACATGGCCGACCTTTAACTTCGATAACCGCAGCTGCGACGCGCTTGAAAAATAGTCTTAAATCTTCCGAAGAATTACGTGGCAAGATAAAGTTCCAGGCGTGCTGACCGCGGCCTGCCTTGCCGGCTTATGTCTGCGGAATCCCACAACAATCACGTTTAGAGAGAGAAAAAACGGAGCTGGTTGAATTTTAGGATTTTAGGAGGAGGCGCAGGTTGGTTGGGATAATTTGTAATCGTTGCGCGATTATATAAGATTTCCTGTTGATAATTGCCTGGTAATTTCCCGTTATAACTCGACGGTTTGCTGTAACAATGGTCCGGTGCACTATTATACTAGGACGAAGATATGCTGTAATGGTAAAACGATAATTGCAGAAAGAGTAATGTCATAATTTGCTGTAACAACGAAACAGTGATTTGCTCTAACAATCACACGGTGAACTGCTGTAACGATAACACGCCTGGATCAGATGACGCTTGGTACCCGTGTCACTAGGAAGCCGCAGAAGTCTGCCATCGAGACGTTGTATAAATATAAAGTGGTAGCGATGAACTCGATCTGTGTCTCTAATGCAGTCACTCTTCGTCTCTCTGTTTAAGGCAGGTGGATTACACGCGCAGGTTCTGTGCTGTCTAACATGATTAATTGATTCTGAAGATGCGAAATGCAGTCACTGAGACGAGACAGGATGAAGGATTGGGTTGGCGGTCACGTTCACTTCCATAATATCGAGTGATCGTCACACGTGCCAGCGGAGGAGGAACTGATAATGCTCATCCTTTATCTCTCTCTCTCTCTCTCTCTCTCTCTCTCTCTCTCTCTCTCTCTCTCTCTCTCTCTCTCTCTCTCTCTCTCTCTCTCTCTCTCTCTCTCCCTCTCTCCCTCTCTCTCCCCCTACCTCTCTCTCTCCCTCTCCCTCTTCTCCTCTCCCTCTCCCTCTCCCCCTCTCTCCCTCTCCCTCTCCCTCTCTCCTCTCCCTCTCCCTCTCCCTCCCCCTCTCTCTCTCCCTCTCCCCCTCTCCCTCTCCCTCTCCCTCTCCCCCTCTCCCTCTCCCTCTCCCTCTCCCCCTCTCACCATTCCTTTCCTTTCATCAATTAATTTCTATATTCATAATTATCTCACCTTCCGTCCTTCCCCACTTCTCTCCTCCCCTTCCTTATCTCCTTTCCTCCACTCCTTCTCTCCCTACCTCCTTCTTATCTCCCGCTGGGGAATATAACACCTAAATGAAGTCGTTTCATCGTGTTGCGAGGAATCAGCGATTCATGATGTCAGGAAACCTTTTGCAGACGGTCATTCGGTACATAGCCATGAGCGTGCCTGTGTGTGCGTGGGAGAGAGAGAGAGAGAAAGGAAGAGAGAGAGAGAGAAAGAGAAAGGGAAAGGGAGAGAGAGAGGGGGGGGGCTAGAAAAGTAAGAGGACATTGTAAACAAGGTGTCAGAAAATCGATGATGGAAGTGATATGAAAATAGTGGTCTTGTTTGCAATATATATGTTTTCCAATCTAGTTTGTGTTTGGTGCTTATGTCATTATTATTAATATCATCATCATTATTATTATTATTATTATCATTATCATTATTATTATTATTATCATTATCCTTGTTGTCAGTAGTATTATATCATCATTGTTCTTATTATAATCAATGTGATTATTATTAATACTAATATCAAATTATCATTTTCATTATCTTTATGATTATAACTAATTTGATTTGCCTATATTATGATGATTAATGCTATTTTGTTATTATTATTTTATTCATCTTATTAATATCTTTATCACTTGAAGCATTATGTGTATCACTATTAACATCTGCATCTGTCATTGCATTAGACTCATAAGTCAAATGTTCAAAGGCAGTTGCTTACAGCTCGAGTGTTTCTTGGTTGTTTATATCAATGAAAGTGTGTAAGCGACAAAAATGAATTATGAAATATTACTTTTATGGAAAAGGGAGGAATATTGTCTTTCTTGATTCCGCTTTTTTTTTTTAGAAAAAAATGAAATGCGATGTTGGCTGTTGAACAGTGTTAGTGGGATATATATGTCTTTGATAGTAGGTAAACAGAGAGGAGACATAGACAGAAAGGTGGGATAACAACAGAGCAACAAATTTGTCGTAAATTTCCCCCCGCAGAGACTGCTGGCTGAGGCGGAGCGGCAAAGTGGCTCGGCCAGGCAAGGCAGACAGGGCGTACACTGAGCCATTGTGTATAGGGGCTGAGGGTGGAGTGTTAGACAGGGTGATCACTCACCCTCAGAGAGTGTCTGCTTCAGTTTCCCAGACCCGCCCGAGGTCGCCCTGCCTCGCCCTGGCACCGCTGAGATAGGGTCGTCCTGCACGTGAGGAGGAGGGGTCGGGACCCCCTAGAGAAGGAGAGCGCCTATGACGTTGCACTTTTCTCTATGCTTAATGCGCACAGGATCGGCCCTGACACAATCCAATGTACGTTTTAGCATCTACAGAGGCGACCTTTGTTTGTCGCGCGGCCGCAGTGCCCGGGCAGCCAGACGTGTGGTTGGTGGTCAAGTTACTTGTGACAAGTGGTGTGAGCTTGATCATGTGGTGTGTCGAGTGAGATTAATCCACTCGAAATATCTTGATCGTTACCCCAGACACAGCTTGATCAACATTTACTGGAATCGATAAAGTGTCTTAATGAACACGCACAAATCATCTGGCTGCAGATTGCAGCACGGGCTTATCCGTCGTTTCCCCGAGAGGCGGCAGCGAGACAGGAAGTATAGGATGGCGGCGACGCACTTTTTCCCGCCGAGCGCCCGTTGGGAGCAGCGTTAATGTAGTTGGTAAACTCCGAGTTTTGTAGCTGAACTGCGTGGGTCTCCCAGGGTCTGACTCGCGCTGCCAGCCAGACCCCGCCGTTGCAAGTTAGTCTTGTTTCCTTCTTTCGTTCATTTCTTTGGGCTTGCATATTTGCGAAGCTGAATGCGCAGGATCAGATGAACCGAGAGTTAAATGACACATTTTAGAGGCGGGATGTAAACTTTTACTGTCCGTGATATGGTCTTCATTGCTTGTGTGAAGATTCATGGCTGTATTCTCTTAGCCAGTGCGAGAAATTCGTTCCGGAAGTCTGGGAGAATCCGAGAATTATTACTCATATGTTTGAGGTTATATCGCAGTCTTGCAATATTTCAAAAATTTCTTCGGGGGAGCATTTCGCATTTTCTTATTTTCGAAGAGCCATATCCTGCGATTTCCCAAGAAATGCAGGTCAAATCGCCTAGTTGTGTTAAATATGAGCCATCGGCATACTCACCTTATTGGAATTTATCTGCGTCATTGACAAGCTCGCCCATTCTGTACCTTCTGTCTTCCACCACACACGTCTGAGAGTCGAAAATAACGGAGAGCGATTATTTACAGAGGAACCGCCAGGCGCGACCCGTTACAGCCAGGGTGAAAATAGCGCAAGACTGTACGTCAGTGATAACATTTTCTGACTCCAACCCGGTGGAAAACACAACGGGGATTGCACCGTCGAAAAATGATTCATTTTTTTACATCAGGGGATGTGAGACTAACTTCCAAAAGTGCCGACAGGAAAATTGGTATTTCTGGGTCTACGATAGCTCACTCGGGCGGGAAAAAGAGGATTTTTTTCTACTGTAGTTTCGAGAAAATCTGCTTTGCTTTTAGAGTGGGAAGTCATATGAGGGATGGGCGGTATTTTTTGGTTTGTTTGTTTGTTTCTCTTTGTGGATATACTTTGTGGTGGACTTTTATTTAATCATATGTCTTGCGCTATTACTGTTTTTCTTTCACTGTACTTCGGTGCGGTAAGGAAATATAAAATGCCCTGCGAGTTATATAGACTGAAATCTTAGCATCACAGCAATGGTCACGTAAATAAAAAAAATAATAAAAATAGCTCAAAAGATGTTTCCGCGCGTCTGTTTATAATTGGAATAGTCCGAGTACAAATTCCACAAAGAAAAGTGGTAAGTGAAAGTGACAGTTTAGTTGACGACGCCCCTCCCCCCCCCTCTCTCTCTCAAAAAATACAGTTGTTATGGCGAGGTTTTAGAATTACGCTTTTTTGCATCTTGATTAGTTCACCGAGTCTTTCGCAGGAGTCTCTCTGAAGCGTGTTCCTTCTACGGGGGGTGGGCGTGGGAGGGTGGGGGTCGTGAGAGATGTGGAGAAATGTTTTAGTCTATTTTTTCTAAACGTCCTCTTTGTGGACGTTCCTTTTTCTCTCTCATGTCTTCTTTAGGTCTTCTTCCCCTTTTTCTTCTTCTCCCTCGTGACTCAACCGGAAGGTAAGGGGGGGAGGGTGGTTACGAGACGCTGAAAAGCCTCTTAGCATTTTTGTTGTACGTTCTCTATATGTATTCCTCTTTTATCTTCTTCACTTTCTTCATCCTGTGTATATTTTCTTTCTTTTTAATCTTCGTTTGGCTTTTATTTTGTTTCATTTTCGTTTTATTTTTTCCCCGACCGGTATTATCTTTTCTTTTATTCCTCCCGTTTGGACGCGTCTCCAGTGACTCGGCGCGCAGCCTTCCAAGCAGCATTCCAGCAGCTTTTCCTCCGCGCGGCCGCCACGGAGTCACGTGTCTGCGGCCGCGGGGACAGATGGTGGACCTATAATTTTCCTTATCAAGATCAAGACCAGTGTATCGGATGGCTTGCGTCGCTGCCTCGCATCGGCGCCGCTTCCTCCGCGCTCGGGTCTTTTGCCGACCGGTTTTCTCTGATCGCCCGGCGATTGCTTTACGATTCTGGGTATTTGGGCAGGAGGGCTTGGGCCGGGTCGTATTCCTCCCGTATTGTCTGTGGTAGATTCGTATGACGTATTTACTCTTTTGCGTTTTTTCCTCGCTATACCCTATCGATTTGCATCCTCGTCGCCCGTTTCATCCCGCATTCGCTTTGTTTATATAATCTGAACTTCTCGGAATGTGTTTCGTAGGACAAGAGCGAGCAGTCTCTCCAGCACAGCGTGAGGACGGCGCGCGAGGGTCGAGGCTAATTAATGACGTTGAAGCCGCGCGCGAGTCCTACGGGGCTTCCTGCGGCGACAGTAAACGTCAGGCCGTCTCCCCTCGGAGGATGTCGCTCTTAATTAACTGCGTCAAAGATTTGCTCGAGATTTCCCTCCGGCGCGACGGCAGGTGTACAGAAAGGGAATAAAGATCCGAGCTGATGAGGGCGCGCGAGGGGCCGGACGCCCAAGTGGCGAAGGAGGGGCTTTGTGACGCGTGTGGATCGGCCGCCGCGTCCTGGGTTCCCACGCCTCCGCGCCTCGCCCTCGGAAGATAACCCCCAAACCTCCGTCAGGGATCCCCGGCGCTCCGGTGGCCGCGAGGGTCGTTAGGTCCTTTATAGAGCAATTCTGAATGCTGTTAAGGATCCCTTTTCTCGTCTTAATGCGACGCTCAGGCAGCGAGGGACGAGGACTCGGCTCAGGGTCGGCCCGGATTCTTTGCTCGGCGTCGCGAGGCGAGAGTCGTGCAAGCATTGCTGGCGCAGAACCGATGCCCGGGGTTTTATTCTTTATTTATCCGTTTATTTATTGGTTGATTTTTAACGACTTCAGTCGCCATGCTGTTGTAAATGTTTTGTAAGTATTGCGTTTTCTGGGTTGCAGTTAAAAGGAATGGTGCTGTGAATGAGTATAATTGGAATTTTCGCCGTTAGAGATTCCCTCCTCTTCATTCACTCTTTTCATCTTCATCTGCATTCGCGATGCTTCTCATTCTCATTTTATTTTCTGCTTTCTCATCTTTATTATTACTTCCTTTCCTCACTCAGCCTTTTTATATTAAAATCACGCCCTTTCTCTTCTTCTTCCCCTTTGTGCCCTTCTGCCCCCTCCCCAGCCTTTCCCATCTCCCTTCCCCCAAGGGCTTTTCCTGCCCCTTTCCCCACCACCTTCCCCCTCGCGCCTTCCCCTTCCCCTTCACCCTCACCTCCACTTGCTCCTCCCCCTTCTCCCTTCCCCTTGTGTCCTGCTCCTCCTTTCTCCAGCTGAGCGCGGCCTCCTCCGCCTCTGCCGCCGCCTCGGCCGCAGCCCTACCCTGCCGTGCCTGTGGTTGTAACGTGACACCAAACAATCGTCGGCGGCGCTTCACCTTCGCGGGGAACGGACGGGCCTGCGACTGATACCTGTTGTGTATGGTTTTGTATGAGGCGCGACGCACACGCACACGAACGCATAAATACATACACATATATACAGACACACACACTCATACATACATCCACACGCAGACGCTTAAACGCACATAGGCACACACACCCCCCCCTCGGAAATGAAAATACTGACCCGCTTGAAATATGGAAAATTGACTGAAATAACGCTTTTGCTAATGATTTGGAGTGATAGCTTTTCTTTGCAATATTCATATCGCGGAAATGTAGTTACTACAGCATCTTCCGGTCGTGTCCTTTAGGTTGGCATTCCCATACATATATTCGGGATCATAAACCATTCTGCAGTTTTACCGAACCGCTTCTTGATTACTCTAACGCAGGCAGATTCAGCGAGGCGTGAGCGGGGACTTTAGTAGCAGGGCAGCACATTCGCCGCCGAGTGAACAGGCTCACAGGAACAAAGTGATTTGTTGATTGGCTAATTACCTGGCTAACGGATTGACTAGCTTGCGGAAATACATGTATGTACGTAAAGCTTATTCTGTATTGTACAGGTACAATATATAAATAGATAGATAGATAGATAGATAGATCTACACACACGTGTGTATATACATACATGTATATATACATGCATACGTACATACACGCACACATACTATATATATATATATATATATATATATATATATATATATATATATATATATAGAGAGAGAGAGAGAGAGAGAGAGAGAGAGAGAGAGAGAGAGAGAGAGAGAGAGAGAGAGAAAGAGAAAGAGAGAAGAAAGATATGAAAAAAGAGAAAGAGAAAGAAATAGAGAGAGGCAGGCAGGCAGGCACACCGGCCCAGGTGTGAGCGCCCATCATTGGCCAGATCTCGGAGATAAGGCGAGCGATAGACGCCTCTCCGCGGCATAAAAATAGCGCAGATCGCCTCCCAGATCGGGCGGGGGACAGCATCCCTCGTCTTAATGGAGCATGATTTGACAGTGAGCGCCTCGCAAGGAACTGGTTTGCCACCATTATCCCGCCGAAGTCCCGAGCCCCTCAAAGCGTCCTTTGGGTCGGCGCGGTACTTCTGCTGTCGATAAGGCTCGCTCGCTGCACGGAAGCTGCGGCTGAGGAGCATTCTCGGGCGCTGCTCTTCTCGTGGGTGGGATCGAGTCGCCCGCCGGTGGGCTGCCTCGGCCGGCTCGCTGTGGAGTCGGTGTTCGCTGTTTATATCGTAAATATTTCTTCTTCTTCTTTTTCTTCTCCTTCTCTTTTGTGAATTTCTGCGAAAGGGTATTTCCTAGTAACCTGTGTGTTTATAGGAGTTCGTTTGGTTTATTCTCTGTGACATCTAAACACAACCTTCTGTTCGCGTAAATAATGTTTTTCTCTGTCTTTTTCAGGTAAGCTGGTTGCAGGAACTATCGTGGTGATATTGTACGGTGAGAAGTATGTACATACATGTGCATGTGCAATGTGTTAGGCCTATGTACGCGCGCGCACACACATGGACACACGTACGCTTACACACACGCGCGCGCGTGCGCGCACACACACACACACACACACACACACACACACACACACACACACACACACACACACACACACACACACACACACACACACACACACACACACACACACACACTCGCGCGCGCACAGACGTGTAGTACATGGTATTTGCACAGCCACACGCGTACAAAAGACCCGCACACACCTATCTGCATACACACATAGGGTTCTCATCCGCGTCCACTTTTTTGCGCGATTTTTTTCTTCTGATATTGACTTAAGTGAATTGTCCAAACCCAAAGAGGAAATGTTTTTGTTATTTTAGAAGTCGTCCATGACCCTTTTCCGCGTTTTTTTTATTTTTTATTTTCTTTTAATCTTTATTGGTCATGGGCATCCAGCACGCACGTGTTGGCATTCGTGCACAAGCATTCGCACGCAGGCACAGTCGGACACGCTCGCGGATAAGCTTGCAGTTACTCATTCACACTTGTGTATCCTCACTCACTCACACTCCGATAAACGCATTCAGGTATATTTACTCACTCGTGCACACTCACATACACGTGTTCACACACCTATTCATTCGCGCACATTATTCACTCTTGCTCGCACACTTACTAACTCACTCACCCTCAGTCATTCACTCACTCTCACTCAGCCACTCACTCATTCACTCCTCTCACTCATCCACTCACTCTCACTCACTCACTCACTCTCACTTACTCACTCTCACTCACTCACTCACTCTCACTCACTCACTCACTCACTTACTCAAACACTCACTCATCCATTCAAACACTCAATCACTCACACTCGCCCTTACGCACTCACCCCCAACACATTACTCATTCTGCTCAACACCAGTACTCACACTTACCCACTAATTCACTTACAACTCACCCTTACACACACACCCAACACACTAGTCCTCGCAACACACTCCTCACTCTCACTCACTCACTCACTCATTCACTCATTTGCTCGCTCACTCATTCACTCACTCACTCATTCGCTCACTCACTCACTCACTCACTCACTCACTCACTCACTCACTCACTCACCTCTGCCCAGGTCGGCCCAAAGACATCTTAACCGCGAGGCCCCGAATTCCGCCGCGAAAGGCATCGGGCCCGTCGCGTTGAGGGGAAGTGGCCCTGACCTGCCCTGAGTTACGGCGGAGGGGGGAGGGAGGGAGGGGGTGGGGCGCCGACGTGCAGGCAGCCAGGGGGTTGGGGTTGGTGGGGGTTGGGGTTGGGGTGGGTGGGAACGAGGGCGGGGTTAGGGGTTGGGGGGAGGGTACGAGGGCGGGGTTAGGGGTTGGCGGGGTTGGGGTTGGTGGGTGGGTACGAGGGCGGGGTTAGGGGGGGAGGGGGGAGTTTAGGGGTAGGAGGGTAGGTTGGGGTTGGGGTGGGGGATGAGTATGAGGAGTTTGGGCATGAGGATGTGTTTAAGGATGGGGGATGAGTTTGGGGATAAGGGATGAAAATGAGGATGTTTAAGGATGAGGGATGAGTGAGAAGATGAGTATGAGGATGTGTTTGGGGATGGGGGATGAGTGAGAAGATGAGTTTAGGGATGTGTTGAAGGATTGGGGATGAGTGAGAAGATGAGTTTGGGGATGTGTTTAAGGATGAGAGATGAGTTTGGGGATGTGTTTAGGGATGAGGGATGAGTGAGAAGATGAGTTTGTGGATGAGGGATGAGCATGATGATGTGTTCAAGGATGGGGGATGAGTGAGAAGATGAGTTTGGGGATGAGTATGAGGATGTGTTTAAGGATGAGAGATGAGTTTGGGGATGAGTATGAGGATGTGTTTAGGGATGGGGGATGAGTGAGAAGATGAGTTTGGGGATGAGTATGAGGATGTGGTTAGGGATGGGGGATGAGTGAGAAGATGAGTTTGGGGATGAGTATGAGGATGTGGTTAGGGATGGGGGATGAGTGAGAAGATGAGTTTGGGGATGAGTATGAGGATGTGTTTAAGGATGGGGGGTGAGTGAGAAGATGAGTTTGGGGATGTGTTTAGGGATGGGGGATGAGTGAGAAGATGAGTTTGGGGATGAGTATGAGGATGTGTTTAGGGATGGGGGATGAGTGAGAAGATGAGTTTGGGGATGAGTATGAGGATGTGTTGAAGGATGGGGGATGAGTGAGAAGATGAGTTTGGGGATGAGTATGAGCATGTATTTAGGGATGGGGGATGAGTCAGAAGATGAGTTTGGGGATGAGTATGAGGATGTGTTGAAGGATGGGGGATGAGTGAGAAGATGAGTTTGGGGATGAGTATGAGGATGTGTTTAGGGATGGGGGATGAGTGAGAAGATGAGTTTGGGGATGAAGGATGAGCATGAGGATGTGTTCAAGGATGGGGGATGAGTGAGAAGATGAGTTTGTGGATGAGAGATGAGCATGAGGATGGGTTTGGAGGGATGGGAGGATTGGAGCATAGATTGGAGATGGGGAGATGAGAGAGGATGGGTTTACGGATAGAAAGGATGAGTCAGAGGATGAGTTGGAGAATGTGGGATGAGGATGAGAATGGCTATGAGGATAGGGGGTGGCTGAGAGGATGTATTTAAGGAAATGGAGGGTTAATGAGGGAGCTCTGATAGGGAAAAATAGGACTCGTTATAGGATTCCGAAGACACTGATGTAGGGGGGGGGGGATTCCTAAAGAGAGGGAGGGTCGAGTAGGCCGACTGGGTAGAGGGGGAGGGGGGGGGGAAGTAAAAAGAATTGTGAGGCTTTGATGAGGAGATTCAATTGGGAGGGGAGACGGGGAAGGGGGGGGGTCTACTGGAAATAAAGGGGATTTTACTGATGGTGTGTAGGGGGCTAGGGAGCGTGGGCTCGTAATGAGGGAATGAGAAGAGGAGAAACACACGTAGGACGGGCGCGGGGGAGGGACCGCGAGGGAATGGCAAAGGGATAAATTGCATGCTTAAAAAAACGGCAACAATAGAACATGATAAGCTGTGAAGTCATGAGAAAAGGAGAAAATGACGAATTGCTGAAATAAGAAACAATGAGATATGATTATAATTGAAAAAGAAAAAAGAACAGATAGATAGACGTGTAGATATCAGGAGAGTTGATCTGAATAAACAGAACTGATAAAGAAAAAAGAAACAAACAAACAAACATAGTAAAACAGGGGATGAGAAAAGGAGAATAAAGACGAACTAAGGAATAAACAGGGACCAAGGAATCGCGCCACCCTTTCACAAGGAGACAAGGACAAGTGAAAAGGCCCGAAGGAAGCTGGCAGTAACAGGGAAGACAGAAGATTACACGTGATATGGGAAACGCAGAGACAGACTCGAAGGGGGGGACGCGCAGACGCAGACAAATGGCGTGATATTCGAGGGAAATTACGCTAAAGTGATATGAGGAGCTGACAGCGGTTAGCGTGGGAGAGGACTGGGGGAGAGTCGGGGGATGCCGTGTCTGCTGTTCCCAAAAAGTAAGGAAGAAAAAAAGGGACATGTCGCACGTTTTTTTTTTCTTTCTTTCTTTTTTTTTCTTTTTTCGTTTTTTTTTTTTTTTTTTGGTGGGGAGGGGCATGATGGGGGAAGGAGAGGAAGAGGATAAAGGTAGTGATAGGGAGAGTGGGAGGGACGAATGTAAGAGAGACAGACAAGGGGACAGACGTGAAACAGACACAAAACAAATACTAGGACAAACCCATAGATACACAGCAACCAACCAATCACAGATACGCAAAGCTGTTAGAACCCCTCTACTCCCTCCCTCCTCCCCCTCCTCCCCCTCCTCCCCCTCCTCCTCCTCCTTCCCCACCTCCTCCTCCTCCTCCTCCATCCACCCCCTTCTCCTCCTCCTCCTCCTTCTCCCCTCCTCTTCCTCCTCCTCTTCCATCCACCCCCTTCTCCTCCTCCTCATCCTTCTCCCCTCCTCTTCCTCCTCCTCCTCCTTCCCCCCCCCTTCTCCTCCTCCTCCTTCTCCCCTCCTCTTCCTCCTCCTCCTCCTCCCAGTCCCCCTCCTTCCCCATCCTCCTCTCCCTCCTACCCCCTCCTCACCCTCATCCTCATTCTCCTTCCCCCTTATCCTCATCCTCCCCATTCCCCTCCTACCCCCTCCCCCTCCTCCCCGCCCCCCCCCTCCTCCCCAAACCGCTGCACAAACACTCTTGCAGTAGCATCGCCCGGCCACCTGCGACACGTTCCCCGCACACTCCCGCCGCCGTGATGAGCCTTGCCATCCCTCGAGGGGCGGGGGCGGGGGGAGGGGGGAAAGGGGGGCAGGCCGAGGATGGGGTGGGGCAGGGGTGGGGTGGGGGGAGAGGTTGGTGCTGAGAGTGGAGGGAAGTGGGGAGAGGGGGGGGGGGGTTGAAGAAGATTAAGTGGACGAGAAGAGGCTTCGAAAGAGAGAGGGAGAGGATGAGGATGGGGAGAAGCGAGAGGAGAGGAAGAGAAGGGTAGGGAGAGAGAGAGGAGAGGAGGAAAAGGAAAGAGAGAGAGAAAGAGGGGGAGGGAGAGAAACACGAAAAGATGAAGATGAGAATGAGAAGACAGAGAAAAAAGAAAAGTGAGAATAGTAACGCTTCATTAGGAAGTCAAGACACGAAGCATAGAACATTTTTTATCCACTAAAAATACAACCGATCAATAAAAGAGAGAGGAAAGCAAAAAATGAAAATAAAAAATATGACACTGCAACTCTGAATAAAGACAGAGCAAAGGAAAGGTCAGACAAAAGACGAATTTAAAGAATTAAGGAAAGAAAAGAAACCTCTATTAGAGGAGGGAGGAAGGAGGGCGCAGCGAGAGACAGAGAAGGAAAAGTAGCAGCGAGAGGCCGCGAGAGGGCGTGGAGTGTTGCCTCTTCGCCGAGTGCAAGCGGTTTTCTTCAAGACAAGATCAGTCAATACGACGCACTCAGCCAGGTACCTCCAATTATGCTTGGAGTGCGGGGCGAATTTTGATGTCGGAGGCGGCGCTGGTTAAATGCACGCGGGGGGGGGGGCGTCGTTTATTACGTAGACAAACATGCATGCATATATGCACAACACACCTTCACGCACAAGCTCGCATGCACGCACCCATACACGGACACATATTTGTGTATGTATGTATATATGTATGTGTATGTATGCATATATGTGTGTATAAATGTATGTATGTATATGTATATGTATATATGTGTGTCTGTGTGTGCGTACTGTATCTCTATATGTGCGTAAATGTACGCATGTGTGGATAGGTAATTAAACTGGTTAAAGTATATATATAGAGAGAGAGATATGACACCCAGGAAGGCAGAGAGGGACAGAGGCAGGGAGAGAATCTTAAGCCTTTCTACCCGGTCGTCTTTATGTTATTGTTCTTTCCGAAGTCAAGTATCAAGACAATAAGCGAATGAGCGGACAAGCCTTCGAGAGGGCGCGAGCAAGGTCCTGACGCAGACAAAGACCGAGGGGGCCGCGTCGGTCTCCCCATCCTCAGCGGACCACCAGCGTTTGGACGACCGCAGACCACTCTACCTATGGCTGCCCCCCTGTCTTGGCCCCTACCCCTGTTCCTACCCCTGGCCATGCCCCTTCCTATGGCCTTGTCCCCATCCTCGCCCCTGCTCTCGCCTGCTATCCCTGCCCCTCCCTCTCCCCCTCCCCCTCTCCCTCTCCCTCTCCCTCTCCCTCTCCCTCTCCCTCTCTCTCCTTACACCACTGACCTGTTCTTCTGATACCTCTTGCCCCCCCCCCCCCCCACCCTACAGCGCCCGAGAGCGGCCGGGCGGCAGGGGGTCTCTATATGATGTCAGATACTGCTAGACGGACGAGGACTTCGGGAGGATGCGATCTGCGCCATCATGATGATTAATATCACAGTCGACAGAGTAGGAATGGCGTTCGG